>NC_139744.1:763206-946755 GCF_964211835.1 Anser anser
CGGCAGGGCGCTTAGCGCACCTCTCCCCCCCAGACCCCATGCCCCACGACCACGAGAGGAACTACGGCTTCACCCAGTTCGCCCTGGAGCTGAACGAGCTCACGCCCGAGCTGCGGCGCGTCCTGCCCTCCACCGACACCCGCCTGCGCCCCGACCAGCGGTGAGCGGCACGCGGCCCGGGGCGGTTCTGGGGGGGTCTGGGGGGGCGGGTTGGGGGCCGTGTGGCTCCTCACAGCGCGGCCCCCGCAGGTACCTGGAGGAGGGCAACGTGCCGGCGGCCGAGACACAGAAGCGCCAGATCGAGCAGCTGCAGCGGGACCGGCGCCGGGTGATGGAGGAGAACAACATCACGCACCAGGCGCGCTTCTTCCGGTGGGCACGGGGGGGGCTGGGGGCCCTGGGAGCGGGCGTGGGGAATGGGGATGGCCCCGGGGGCACTCGGGGAATGGGGGGAACCCCACGGCCGAGGCACCGGGGGGGGTCCCCGAGGGCACCTCAGGCACGAACCCCCCCCCCCATCCGCAGGCGGCTGACGGACGCCAACGGCAAGGAGTCGTGGGTCACCAACAACACCTACTGGAAGCTGCGCCTCGACCCCGGCTTCGCCCACCTGGACAGCGCGGTGCTCTGGTAGCGGCCCCCACGGGGCTGAGCCCCCCCCCCCGGCAGCTGGGCTGGCCCCCCGAGCCCCCCTCCCGAGCCCCCCGCAGCGGGGTGCAGGCCCCCCCCCCAGCTGGCTGCGGGCAGGCAGTGCCCGGCCGCGGCCCCTCGCAGCCGCTGCGCCTGCGTTCAAGCAAAACTGTGATTCCAAATGGGGGGGGGGGAGCTGGGGGGGCACAGGTGGTGCCCGTCCCGCCACCCCCCCCCAGCCCAGTCCCAGGGCGGCCTCAAAGCTAGGGGGGGGGGGGGGGGGGGGGGGGGGTCCCGAGGTGCCCGCGGGCGGGCAGCCCCCTCCACCCCACCCCACTCCCCCCCGGTTGCACAGGGGGCCCTGCTCTAATAAAGTCTGCAAAGAGTCACCGTGTGCAGCGTGCTTCCTCACCCTCAGGATGCCCCCCCCAAAGACCAGGGTGTTTGGGTTGGTGCCCCCCCCCCCCCATGTCCCTTAGGACAGGTAGCACCCCCTCCCTGCCCCAGTTTCCCTCCCCGCGTCCCCCCGGAGGCAAGCGAGGAGGCGTCACCTGCAGCGTCCCCTTTATTGCGCGATGTGCTGCTGCCCCCGCCCCACGCGGGGCTCAATAAATATTTCAGCATCAACCACCCCCCCCCTGCCCCCCCCCCCCCCAAAAAAAAAACAAGAACAAAAAAAGGGCCCCGGCCACCCCCCCCTGCCCCCCCGCCCACCCCCGTGGCCCCACCTGGGTGGCACTGGGGGCTGATTGTCTGAATGCGGCCCCCCCCTCCCACTAAAGTCTTCCCAGCATTGGGTGTTAAATGGAGGGGGGGCAGGGGTGCCCTGCGCAGGGCTTGGCTCCAGCCCCCAAAGGGTTTTTGCTGCCGTGGCTCTGGGGTGCCCGACGTTTCTTGGGGGTGCCTGGTGTGTTGCGGGGGGGGGGGGGGGGGGGGGCGGGTCTGCGTCCTCCTCCCCCCGGCTCAGTTCCCGTAGAAGCCGTAGTAGCTGCCGTCGGCGCCCGGCTCCTTGTCGTAGAGGTCCCCGTTGCGGGCCGGGGGCGAGCTCTCGGCGCTGGAGGGGTACGGGGACACGCGGCGCCGCTTGCAGCCCGCCTCGTACAGCCCCGGCTCCGCGGCCTCGCCGGGCTTGGCAACGGGGGGCTCGGGGGTCCAGCCCTCCGCCTCCTTGCACTTCTCCTCCCGGGGCTCCCGGTACCAGCCCAGGGTCCCGGGGCTGCCCTTGGGCACGTACTGCCCGGGGCCCCAGGCCCCCGGCCCCCCGAAAGCCGCCGGCCCCTCGGGGTAGTAGGGCAGAGGCGGGTGGGTGGCAGGCGGCAGGGCGAAGGGCTTCACCCCGTAGGGCACCAGCTTGCCCCCGCCGTACCCCCCCTCGTAGCCGCCGAACTCCAGGGCCCCGGCGGGCGGCTGCTGGGGGGCAAAGTACCAGCGGGGGGGGTCCTTGGGGGGCAGGGGCAGCGGGGGCCCCCGCTCCCCGTTGTAGAAGCGCCCGGGGGGCAGCGGGTACTGCTCCTGCAGGAAGGGCTGGAAGCGGGGGCCCGGCAGCAGCTGGGGGCAGCCGGGGGCGTCCGGCGGAGACGGGGTCAGGCGGTCGCCCTCCGAGGCCGCGTACATCCTGGGGGGGGGGGGACACGGTGGGCGTGGGGGGGGGCACGCTCCTCCCAGGGCCGAGGGGGGGGGCCACGGGGAGGGCAGGGGGGTACTCACGAGTCAAAGTTGTCCCGGAAGCCTTTGGCGAAGGGGTTGTGGTCGATCTTCAGCTGGGTGATCTGGGGGGGGGGGTGGAGATGGGGGGGGGGCTGGGGCTGCTGCCAGCCCCCCCGGCAGGGCTGCGCCCCGTCCCTTTTCCAGCCCGCAGCCCCCCCGCAGTCCCAGGATGTCCACCCCAGGGCCCATGGGGGGGGGGGGGGGGCGGCTGTGCACGGGGTGGGGGAGGCTGATGGGGACCAGGGGTGATGGATGGGTGCTGGGGGGGCACTGAGGGTGCTGGGATGCAGAGGGGGCATGGGGGGGGGGGTGGATATGGGGATGCTGAGGGCCGCAGGGAGTGCCAGGGTGTTAGCAGAGGGAGGGGGTAGGGGCGGGGGGTGGCTTTGGGGTTTCTGTGATGCATTGGGATGATGCTGGGGGGCTGGGGGGGGGGCTGGGGGGGGTACCAGGGGCTGCTGTGATGCCGGGGTAATATTGGTGTGTGTCGGGGGGGGGGTCCCTGTGAGGCTGAGGGGTGCTGGGGATTCTGCAGTGCCTGGGGAAGAAGGGAATGGGGGGGGGGGGGGGGTTGGGGGGGGGGGTCTCGCACTCACGTCGGCGTTCTGGTAGGCTGTGACGGCGATGAACTGGGTCTCGGGGAAGGCGAAGGTGTGGGTGTGCGGGGAGGGGCACGGCACCTCGCCCTCGCCCTCCTTCACCTCCGTCACGTGCAGCCGGGGCTGGTACTTGTGCAGCGACTGCAGCACGATCATCTGGGGGCAGCGGCCGTCAGGGGAGGGGTGCATTTTTGGGGGGGGGAGGCAGGTGTGTGCAGGGAGGTGGTGGGGGGGGGGGGGGCCGTACCTGTCCGACGTTGTTGGCTGCGCCCTTGTTGTTGGTGAGCTTCAGCTTCCCGAAGGAGACCTCCTGGCGCATCCAGTGCGCGCCCGTGTTGGGCGAGTCAGGGTGCAGGTAGAGGCGGTTCCCTGGGGGGGGCACACGGGGGGGTTACCCCGCTCACAGCCCCGGGGGGGGGGGTCGGGGGGACAGGGACCGTGCCGCCGTACCTGGCATGTTGCCCTCGGCCTTGCCGCACTGCACCCACTTGCCGCCCTGGTAGCGCCAGTGGTGCTGGTCCACCAGCACCACGTCCACGCAGACGCTGTAGTGGGCCACGGGGTTGAGCCCTGAGAGGTTGAAGCTGAGGAACGGGAACATGCGCCTGGGGGGGGCACAACGGGAGCGTTACCCCCCCCACCACAGCCCCGCCGCACCCGGTGCGGGGCCGTGAGCCCCGCTCTGCCCACGGGGGTGGGGGGGCCGCTGTCAGCCCCCCCCCCGTGCCCGGTGGGTGCCCCGCGGCGCTGACTGACCCCGGCAGCTGGGGGCTGCTCTCCGGGGCCGATCCCCCCCCCCCGGCACCTTCCTCCCCCTCCCCGAGCACCTTCCGGTTCGGAAACCAACACCGCTGCTATTTCGGGCTGGGCGCCAGCGCCAAGGGCAGCGAGGGGACGGGACGGGACGGCTGGGGGGGACCCTGCGGCTGGGGGCTGCGTCTGCCCCCCCCCAGCACAGCCATGCCCCCACTGTCCCTGTGCACAAAGGGGGGGGGCCCAAACCCTCACCCCCAAGGTTCAGTCCCCCCTTTCCCCCCGCAGGCCCCGGCAGCCCCAGCTGCAGGTTTGGGGTCGCAGCAGGACCTCGAGCCCGGGCTGCGGACACTGCTTCGAGCTGCCCCCCCCCCCCAGCCAGAGCTTGGCTCCTCAAGGGGGGGGCATCTCAGCACCCACTGGACTTTCAGCCTTTAGAGGCCAGAGCTGGGGGCCAGCCCCAGCGTCAGCACCGCCGTCAGCCTGTGCCGCTGGCTGGGTGCCGGTGCCCAGCGGGCGAGGGCGGGGGGCACAGGTCTGGGGGGGAGGGGGGGGCTCGTCCCCTCTGCTCCAGCTTCCTCATGGTGCTGCCGTTTCCCATAAAGCAGGAACCGGGGCTCCTCGGAACGGGCCCCGCAAGCCGTGAGCTGCTGTGGCCAGCCGGGGTGCCCTGCTGCAGGCAGGGGGTGGGCACCGGGGGGCGGCTGCTGCTCCCCCCCCTTCAGCAGCCAGCCCTCACCTGGCTGCAGCCCCAGGCTTTGCTTTGCCTCCCCGCTGGCACAGGAAGGGGGGGGGTCCCTACCCCTGCCCCCCCAGCCCCAGGGTTCTCCCCCTGCCCTAAGGCAGAGCCTGATGGACTCGGGACGGCAACTGCAGGGTGGGGGGCTCCCTGCTGAACCCACGGCCCCGGCCCGCTCCTCTCCATCTGCTGGGGGTGGGCAGGCAGAAATATGAGGGGGGGCCAGGGCTGAGGCTGGGGCTGGTGAGCCCCCGAAGCTGCCGGTGGGCTCGGCGTCGCCCCGGCAGGAAGCGCCGCTCGGGCAGGGGCCGTGGTGCCGGGGCCGGCAGCGGGCGAGGAGCAATGGAAAGAGCGCGCAGAGCCCGGCCGGGTGCTGGTGACTCAAAATTGCCCTTGCGAGAGAGGGAGGAAAAGAAAAAGAAAAAGAAAGCAGCGCACTGCAAGGAGCTGCACACGTGCTCGGCCCTGCGCTGCCTGGGGCCGAGGCAGGCGGCAGCCCCCGGCACTGCGGCTCTGGGGGGGCTGCTCGGGGGGCTGACACCCGGCCCCCGGCGCACACCGAGCCCAAGCGGGGTGGCCCCGGGCTCATCCCTGCCCGGCCTCGGCTGGGGTTCGGTCCCAAGTGAGCAAGAAGCTGCTGCTTCGAGGCACCGGGGCTCCCGCCCCCGATAAAATCCCAACCACATCAAAGGGCGGCAGCGAGGGCTGCGCTGGCCCCGAGGCACCGGCTGCACCGGGTCCCGGGCGGCCCCGCGGGAAATGCCCCCCCCGGCACCGGGTCCTGGTGAGCACGGGAGGCAGCTCAGCCCCGGTGCAGGCAGCCGCGCTGGGTGCCGCACCAACCCCCGGTGCTGCAAAGAGCAGGGAGGAAGAAAAGAGCATTTTTCTGGGGTTTTGCACTTTGTTTGCTACACCACAACCGTCTCCCTGAGAGTTGTGCTGATGGGGGAGCAAAGAGAGATTATTTCAAATGCTGCCGTGGTGCAAACCACAGGGCTTGGCCGGGGCACTGGAGGGCGGTGGCAAGACCCGAAACCACGCAAGCCTCGCATTTATTTTTAAAATCCACCGGCGTTTTAGCTCCTGGGGCTGCTTCTCAGGCAGGACTCGGCTCCCCTGGGTTTGGCCCCTGTGGTTTGGGAGGTGCCACGTGGGGGTGCGGGACCCCCACCGGCCCAGCCCCGTGCTCACCCCAAAGCTGGCGCCAGCCTCCCCCGTCTGCCCCTTTGCAGCTTCGCCCCTGCAGCTCTGGAGGGGGCTCCCGGCTGCCAGGCTGCCCCCAGGTGCCCCTGAAAGAACCCCGCGACTCAGGTGTCCCCCCCGCCACCAGGGCCCAGTGCGGCTGGGGGGGTCAGGCCATGGGGGCAGGGGGTATACACGCACATCCAGGGGCCAGGGCTGCAAGGACGCGGGGCTGCAGGTTGCGAGAGAACTGGGCACACGGGGACGCGGGGAGCAGGGACGTGAGGATGAACCTGGCTGGGGAGGCGAGCGGGCGGCCCGAAGGGAGCCTTGCTCAGGCAGCCCCCGCAGCCCGCGCACCGGGGGGGGGGCTGCCAGCTTCCTGAGCCGCCTCTCGTCTCCCCATGGCAACCCGGCGCGCCCCAGACGAAGCGGCCGCAAGAACCGCGGCCGCGTGGGAGATCGGCGCAGCCCCTGCAGCACCTGCCCCAGCCCCCACCCCACGGCTGCACCGCACGGCACGGCACGGCACAACACGGCACGGCAAGGCACGGCGAGCTGGCCTCGTCCTCCCTGTGCAGCCACTGGGAACACCGTCCCCATCCCCATCCAGCCGCCAGCGAGCAGCCCAGGGTCCCCCCCAAAAGGCAAAGCCGGCCCCGCGTTGCCCCAGTGCGAGGCCATCTCCTGCGTGTCCCAAACCGGAGCCAACCCCTGCATCCGCCCGAGGCAAAACCATCCCCAAGCACAACTCCAGTCCCTGCAGAGGGCAACCGGAAAGTGTCCTGAGTCCTGCCAAAAAGTACCACCAATCCACGTGTCCCCAAATGCAAAGCAACCCCTGCACCCCCCTGAAGGCAACGCCGACCCTCGTGTCCCCAAAGGCAAAGATGTCCCCAAAGGCACAGCCAGCCCCCGTCCTCCAAAGGCACAGCCAGCCCCAGCTTCGCAGCAAAAAACGGTGGCAGGAATTCCCCAGACCCTTTGCCCCATGGCCCATGTGGCAATGGTGAGTCCTTGGGGTTTTCCGCAGAAATCCTGCCCTGGCCGAGCCCCGGGCACTGCAGAGGAGGGCAGGGACCCACCAGAGAGCCCGGGGGGGGCATTTTTCCACCGGGGAGAAGAGGGCACAGGACAGCGTGGGCAGGCGGGGGACGTGGAACGGAGCTGGGGCAGGAGAGGGCAGGAAGGCACTGGTGGGGTAAATCCCCCCGCTTGGACCCGCGGTGAGGTGGGGGTCACCCAGCACTGCCCCCTCCCAACTGGCCTCAGCTCCTCTCCGTGGGGACGGCGGCCAGGAGGGAGCCGCGGGGCTGCGCAGACCAGTGTGGGGGGGTCCTCACCCCAGCAGAACGCGCCCCTCTTCCTGCCCGGCTCTGCCAGAGGCACCAGCAAGGCCACCCGCACCTGCACCCGAGGCCCCCAAGCCCCCTCCCTGAGACAGGAGCCCCCCAGGGAGGGCAGAGAGCCCCAGCCCCCGTGCACCTTTCCCTTCGTGCCCCCGCTTTGGGGTTTTTCCTGTGTTTCAGCAGTGCTGCAGCCAGGCCCTGCACAGAGATTTTTGCAAAAGCAGCTCAGGGTCTGGGGAAGCGGATGTTTTGTGGCTCTGGGTTTGACATCTCCCCGGGGCTGGGTTTGTCGTGAGCCCCCCCAGCACCGACCACGCATCCCCCAGACCCCAGCTTCTCTGCAGAGCTCTCAGAGGGGACGGAGCTAGAGAAAGAGCCCCCAAAGCGCCCGGTTTCAGGCAGGAGCTGGTGGCAGAGTCAGGATGAGCAGCGGGGCAGAGGACGGGGTCTCTGCGGGCACCAAGCTCCCAGCACCCAGGCCCGGGGCAGCGGGGACGGGCACTGCCTCCTCTCCTGCCCCTGATGGGGGAGCATGAGGAGAGATCCGGGCAAAGCTCAGCAGGGCCCCCCAGGACCTGGACGACGGCGGGCAGGAAACAACCCCAAGGCGCTGACACCCCCGGCCCATGGGGGACACATCACCCGTCCCTGACGGTGACAGTTTGCTGCTGCACAGCCCCGAGCCCGGCAGGGGGGCCGGGGGGAGCAGGCCCGGGAAGGACCGTGGCAAACCAAGCGGCCCTAACGCGTTTAGACTTCCAACACATTAAGCAGGTTGGTTTCAGCATCAAAGTGACACCGTCTGTCTCGGCCGAGGGAAGGGAGAGGGGGAGGCAGCAGAAGGGGTGCTGCCAGCGGCCGCTGGCCCCGACGCTCACCCAGGAAAAGGGGCTGAGAGCGGAGCGAGCCCTGGGAGGGGGACAGTGGTGGCGGGGGGGGTGGCTACAGCAGGGGGAGCTGGGGGCTCTGCCAGCCGCAGGCAGTGAGCTGAGCCCTGGCCACGGGGACACGCAGCAGGTGCTGCTGGCCCCCCCCTGCCTGGACCAGCAGGGCCAAGCCCCGCCACGCACACCAGACCCTGCCTGCCCCCCCCCCCCACTCGTGTTCATGCTCCCTTCTCATTTCAGCACAAAACTCCAGCCTGGGGCCAAAGGGCAAGCTCTGGGGGGTGGCTCCATGGCCCTCACTGCACCCAGTCCCCCTGAGCAGGAGCGCTGGCAGGGGCAGGGGGGTCTCAGCCCCCCAGCACGCTCCCCAGTCCTGCCCCAGCCTCCAGCCCCTTCCCAGCTCAGGCTGCGGCCCCACTACGAGCACTGCGGGCGGTGGGGGGACAGCAGGTGCCCAGCTGTGGTGTCACCAGCAGCTGTTTTTGTGCCCAGGACCTCGCCAAAATGCCCAGGACAGCAGGTCAGGTGGGGGATTTCTGTGCCGCGGGGGGCTCGGGGCTGTCACCCACCCCCCGTGCCCGTGGTCTCCCCGCTTGTTGCGGCGCTGAGCCCTGGATCCGGCCCCTGGGCTGAGGCCGGATGAAGGCTGCTCCCTGGGGCGATCGCCCCGCGCCCCCCGGCACAACCAGCGCCTGCGTCCCCGTACCCAGCCTGGGCACGGGAGGTCCTGAGGCCCCGTTCCACCCTCACGGACACACGGACACCCCCACGGGACCCCAAAGACGTCCCGCAGAGCCTGCGCCGGCAGTGGGCTCTGACCCCTTTCTCTTTGCAACCAGCCTCCGCTCGCCCAAAAAGTCACACCGGGGGGGGGAGGAGGAGGGGCTGCTTCACCCCCCAGATTTTCTTCCCTTTGCACACACAGAAAGACCCCCCCAGAGACTCGGGGACCCCCCCTCAGTCGCACAGCCCCGACACATCCGCCCCAGCCTCCTGGGGAGGGCAGGGGAGGCAGCGCAGCCTCAGCCCCCACCCGCCCCGTCCCGTCCCGTCCCGGAGCCGCCGCCCCGGCGGCCCCAGCCCCGGCCCCCCGCGGTCCCGCCGCGCCCCCGGAGCCCCCCGGAGCCCCCCGGCCCGGCGCTCACCTGCCCTGCTTGGTGATGATCATCTCGGTCTGGTGCTTGTGGAACTTGGCCCACAGCGGGAAGTTGTTGAGCATCACCTGCACCTTGCCGGCCGCCCGGTACCCGGGCAGGGCGCAGAGCGGCCCGGCGCGGGGGCACAGCGGGGGGGTTCCCCCGGGGCCGTAGGCGCCCTCCGCGCCCCCGTACAGCTCCGCGCCCGCGTAGCCCTCGCCCGCCGCCGCCGGGTAACCGGTCCCCGCGGCCGGGGCGGCGGCGGGCGGCGGCGCCCGGTAGGGCGGGCACGGCCCGAGGAAGCGGCCGCCGCCGCCGCCGAAGCCGCCGGGCACGGGGGGCGCGCCGTAGGGCAGCGGCGGGACGGGCGGCTCCGGGGCCCCGGGCTCGCCGTAGTAGGCGGCGGCGGCGGCGGCGGCGTCCCGGGCGCCCGGCGGCTCCTTGGCGAAGCTGGCGGCGCCGCTGAGCATGGGGAGGGCGGCGCGGGGGGCTCCGGCGGCCGGCTCCAGAGCGCCCATGGACGGGCGGCGGGGAGCCCGGCCCCGCTCCGCCGCTCGCCGGCCCCGCCGCCCCCGGCGCCCCCGAGCCTCAGCGGCGCCCCCCGCGCTGCGCGCCCGCCGCCCGCTCCATGCCCCGGGGAAAGCCGCGGGGGCCGAGGAGGAAGGAAAAGCCCCGGACTCGCGGAAAGCCCCACAAGTGCCGCCGGGACGGGGGGTGCCGGGGGGGCGGGGGGGGGGGGGGCCGCCCTGCCCCGCTGCTGCCGGTGCCGCTGCCGGCGCCGCCGCCCTCACCGCACCTGCCCCATCCCCGCCGCCCGCGCCTCTTATCCAAAGAAGCGGCTCCGCACCGGGAGCCCCGCCCGGGGCCGCCCCGTCCAGCCCCCACCGGGGCGGGGAACCGGCACGGGGCGGGGCCGCGCGGCACCGGGACACGCGGGGGGCGCGGGGCGGGCCGGGGCCGGGGACCGGGGACCGGGGACCGGGGACCGGGGACCGGGGACCGGGGACCGGGGACCGGGAGGGGCTGGTAGCCAGGGATGGGGACCGGGGACGGGGCACGGAGGACCCGGCACCGGGGGCCGGCCCAAGCCCTGACCCCTTCCTGCCCGCGCCCCTCGGTAACCGTTAACTCGCCGCCTGCCCGCGGCGCTGGCCCCGTGCCCCCGGCCGCCCCCGCCGCACGCTGCGTGTTTGGGGCCCCCCCGCGCCCCCCGGGGTCACGGCTCGGAGCTGCCCCAAGGCAGAGCCGCGGGGCCCGGGGCGCCCTGGCCCCCTCGTGAGCAGGGGGCACGGCTTTTGGGGCTCACCGGGAGAAAACCGGCTTTATTTTGGATCACCGGGAGGAAAATGGCTTTATTTGGGCTCACCGGGAGAAAACCAGCACGGGCCGAGCCTGGCTCATGCTGGGGATGGAGCAACCTGAAGCTCAGAGCGGGGCTGGGGGGTGCCTGGGGGGGCAGCTGGGGCCCGTCCTGCTCCTGGCCCCGCTCCCCTTGTGCGGGTCTGGGTGGTCCGAGCCCCCTGGGGCCACCTGGGTGACAAACGCTGCCTACCCCGTGCCCCTGCCCGCTCCCGGCCCCTTTCCCTGCCCGTCCCGGGGCCAGGCCTTGACCTGGAAGTCCCTGTGTCCCCGGAGCTGTCCCCAAGGCATCCTGCCCCGTGGGGGGGCAGGGGCTGCTTCCCTTGGGTGCTCCCTGCCTCATGGGAGATGGGGGCCGCCCTGCTCACGCCGCTCCCAAACCGCACCCAAGGATGAGCGACACCACCACCGTCCTGTTCGTCCCCTGCCTGGGGTCCGGGCTCAGACCCCGGGCTCAGGGATGTGCCTGGGGTCCCCTCCCCGGAGTGGGGGCACACGTGGGAAGGGGGCAGCAGCACGGAGAGGGACACACGTGGGTCCCTGCCCCTAAATCCCCTGGCCCCGCACATCGGGTGCTGGTGCTGCTGCAGGGCTGGACGGGGACGGGGACAGGGACGGGGATGGGGATGGGGATGGGGACGGGGACAGGGACGGGGACGGGGACGGGGACGGGGACGGGGACGGGGATGGGGATGGGGACAGGGATGGGGATGGGGACGGGGATGGGGATGGCTCTGCTTCCCCCAGGAGGAAATGGGGAGCTAAGGATGTGTGGGGTGGGGGCCGCAGCTGAGACGGGGGGCTGGCAGTTGCGGGGGGGGGATGGCATTGCTCCGGGTGCAGCCTCCCCGTGCCCAGCCCTGGCCTGGTGCACACACACGCGCACACACACACACACACACCCCTCACACGTGTGCACCCCTCCCTGGCACAACCGCTGCCCGCTGTGCGCGATGCAGGGGCTGCACCCAGGGCAGAGCACAGCAGCTGCCCCCCCCCTCCACCCCCCCCCAGCTGCCGGGGCGCAGCTGCCCCCTCCCCGAAGCTGCGAGCAGGAATCACCCCGCCGAGTTCCTGCGTGAGAACAAGAAAGAAAACAAGGAAATTTCCAGAAAATATTTATAGGAAGAAAAATAAAGGCTGGAGGGCGTGCATCAAGGGGGGAGCGCCTCATTAACGGGGGGGGGGCAGAAAGTGCTGCAGCACATGTGCTCCCTGACGTCACGACGTGCTAATTCATTCCCTTGTACCATCGCCGGCGAGGATAAATTCACAGGCACCCCCTGCCGCGGGATCAGCGCGGCGGTGCTGGGCTCCGCACTGTGCCATTGCCCCCCCAGCACAGGTCCCGACGGGGCCACCACGGGGCGAGGGACCCCGACCTTGGAGCTGTGGCTCGGTCCCCAGGATGTCCCGTCCTTGATTCCCCGCAGTAAGGTGACACCGGGGACGCTGCCCTCCCTGGGAGGCACAGCGGGACTCCAGCTCAGCACCGGTGTCCCCCCACCGTGGGGCCAGGAAGGGAGAGCCAGGAGCCCCCCCGCTGTCACCCCAGGCAGCCCCCCACAGCCAGGGACAGGAGACCTGGGACCCTGGGAGGAAATTCCCTGCTTCAGCCCCTGTGCCTCAGTTTCCCCCTGCAGATGGTTGAGGCAGTTCAGCACTTTGCACATCTGAGCGGGGTGGCAGGGGGCTGAAACCCCTGAAAATGGAGACACCCCCCCCCCCCCCCCCAACAGGACACAACCCCACCAAAACCAGCCCCAGAGAGGGGCCAAGTGCCCTGGGAGCCAAGCCTGTGCTTGGGACCAGCCCCAGCCCCAGCATCGCCCCCAGCCACGGCCTCCTCCTGCAGTGGCAGGATTAAACCTGCACATCTCTGGGGTCTCCAGCAGAAAACGGGGGCCTTTGGTGGACGCCCCCTGCCCCACGTCCCCTCTGTGACACATCTCCACGGATGTCACCGCAGCTGCACCCAGGACCAAACCCTGGCAGGGGCTTTCTTCGGTGACCCCGGTGAGCACAGGGCAGGGCTCCTGCCCCCAGTCCTGCTGTCCCCAGTCCTGCTGTCCCCAGGTCCTGCTGTCCCCAGTCCTGCTGTCCCCAGGTCCTGCGGTCCCCAGGTCCTGCTGTCCCCAGTCCTGCTGTCCCCACGCTGCCACCCAGGCCACCCCTGGCAGATGCTGCTCCGGGGGTGCAGAGCGGATTCTCTTTTCCGGCAGGAATTTGCTGGCTGGGGACCGAGGGGAAACCTGGGGGTTATTTTCTTAGTAAATGGCATTGTTCCTGTTTTCATTATTAAAACGAGCGCAAATGCACCAGGCACCCGCGGGGGCTAAATTTGGTCTCAGGGAAAAACAAAAATACTCCCCCCACCCCAGAGGAATTTGCATCTCGCTGCTGCTCGAAGGCAGCGTGCTGCTGAGGAGCTCGTGGGGGCATGAACGCAAACCGCAGCGCGGCGAGGCCGGGACGGCCACCTGCGGGGCATGGGACCCCAGCGCCCGGCCTGGGGGGGCCGTGGCCGCGCTGCGGGACACGCGGTGGTGCCTGCAGGGCTGCCCCCCCCCCCTCCCCCCCCTCCCTCCCCACTGCACCACCAGCTCGGGGGGCAGTGTGGCTGGGGAGGGGTCCGGCTCAGCACTGGGCAGGGGTCGGGGCAGACCCAGGCTGGAGCCGGGTGCCACGGAGCAGAGCGTCGATGCTGGAACCCCCCCCCCCCAGAGCCCCCCAACGCCGGTCCCCTCTGATGCCTGCCCTGGCCCTGGCTCCTGCTCTGGGGCTGGCACGGCCTCGTGCAGCCCGGAGCGGCCGTCCCATGGTTTGGGGCACCCCCCGTGTGCCCCCCCCCCCCACCAGCAGGCGTCCCATGTGTCACAGTGGGCGGGGGAAACCAAGTCACGGGCAGTGATTTGTCCCCCCCCCCCCCCAGGGACCGTGCGTGGCTGGGGGCTGGGGACTGGCTGGGGGTCTCAGCCCTGCCGTGGCAAACCCTGGCCCCCGCTCACCTGCCCCCGACCCTGGCCCTGCCCCCCCCCCCGCCCCAACCCGCAGCGCCGTCAGCAGCCACCTCTGCGCCCCAAACCCCGTGGGGGGGGGTTGGGGGGAGCAGCAGCACCGCAGGGCTTCCCCGGAGCACCCTGGGAAGCAGCTCCCCATCTGGCGGGGGAATCCTGGCTGGGGCTGAGAGGATGCTCAGCACCCATGGGAGCTGGGGACAGATGCTGGGTGACAAGTCAGTGGCTGCTCGGGGGGGGGCAGTGGGGGGGGACACAAGCAGTCGGCTCCTTAATCTCAGGGAAGGAAGCAGGCTCTGGTTACCGAGCTGCCCTCGGTGTAAAAGGAGAGGAACAGGAAGAAAAGTCATTAACATAGCTCGGTGCCATCCAAAACCCTCCTGGTGCTCGCCCGCGCCGTTAACCCCTGCGCAGCCCCCGCCGCGACACCCGGCCCTGGAGCCGCGGGACCCCGCGGTGGCAGCGGCGCTGCCCCCCTCCCGTGGGCCGGATCCTGCTCACCAGCACCCAGCGCCTTCCCCGTGACCCCTGGGAGCCCAAACCGTGGTTCAGCTCCAGGCCCTCTTCCTCCCCCTCACCGCTCGCCCTGGCCATGGGACTCGTCCCCAGCCTGCACAGGGCAGCTCCCCCCGCGTCCCTGCAGGTGCCAGCACCCCCCATGCACGGGGCAGGATGAGCACAGGGGGCTGAGGGTGTGCAAGGGGACGGGGTGCGTGTGCAAGCATGAGAGAGGCTGATGTGTGTGTGCATGGGTGTGCAAGGGGCTGGGGTGTGCATGGGGCCGGTGTGAGCGTGGCTGTGTGCAGGATCGCCGCTGTCTGCGTGTGCTAGGGCGAGCGTGCGCCAGCTCTGCCCTCCCACCCCCCCCCCGCAGTGCCGGGCGCCCGCCGGTGCCGCGGGGCTGGGGGAGTCCGTTTCAGCCCCCACCCGCCTCCCCCTGACCCCTCGCCCGATTCCTGTAGCACCCGATTTGCTTCAGCGGGAGCCAGATCTTCCCTGAAAAGCCGCGGTTCCCTCCGGAGCGCTCGGGGGCCGCAGCCCCTGTCTGGCCGGCTTAGCGTGACGGCGGCGCGGGGGGCTCGGGGCGCAGCCCCCGGCCCCTCGTCTTCGCCGGGGCGTGATGAGCGCTGACCGTGCGGGGCGGGGGGGCCACGTGCTGCGGCGTCTGACAGCGCGGGGCTGGGGTGCAGCCGGGGGCCGGCGGCCACGCACACTTGCCTCCGTGGCACCGCGGGACCGGGCGGCACAGAGCCCCAGTCAGGGACCCGGCCACGGGACAGGGGTGAAGGGGCCCTGCAGGCCCGGTGGCACAGCTGGCGTGGGGGCACGGGGGTCCTGGCCCCTCCGGGACGGGGCTGCGGCTGCTGCAGCCCAGAAGTGAGAGCAGTGGTGAACCCTGCCCTGCTCCTGCTGGTCCCATCCTGCCCTGCAGGGTCCTGTCCTACTCTGCTGGGTCCCAACCTGCCCCACCGGTCCCATTCTGCCCCACCAGTCCCATCCTGCCCCACCGGCCCCATCCTGCACCACCAGTCCCATCCTGCCCCACCGGTCCCATTCTGCCCCACCAGTCCCATTCTGCCCCACCGGACCCATCCTGCCCCACCGGCCCCATCCTGCACCACTGGCCCCATCCTGCCCCACCGGTCCCATCCTGCCCCACCGGTCCCATCCTGCCCCACCGGTCCCATTCTGCCCCACTGGCCCCATCCTGCACCACTGGCCCCATCCTGCACCACTGGCCCCATTCTGCCCCACCAGTCCCATCCTGCCCCACCGGTCCCATCCTGCACCACTGGCCCCATCCTGCACCACCGGTCCCATCCTGCCCCAGCGGTCCCATTTTGCCCCATTGGCCTCATCCTGCCCCACCAGTCCCATACATCCCCACTGGTCCTACTCCATCCCAGGGGGTCCCAGCCTGCCCCGCAGGGCCCAGCTCCGGAGGGCCCGATCCTGCCGCGGGGGGCAGCAGCCGGAGGCAGGGTGGCGGCGGGGGGGGCTCGCCGCATGCCTAACGGAGGAGCCAGGGGTTAAAAATAACCGGCAGAGCCGTGCCAAGCGGAAGTGGAGGTGTCAGCGCCGGCTGCTCGGGGACGGGGACCGCACTCGGGTGTCCCGGCCCCCGCAGGGACCCTCCCGCGCAGCACCTGGGACCACAGGAAAGGGCCGGGATGGTGGCGCCGACAGCTGGGCCTCGTCGCGGGGACGGTGCTGGGATATGGGGACACGGGGACGGTGCCCAGCGCGCTGCGGGCAGGGCACGGGGCGGCCGTGGTGCAGCGGAGCCGGGCACGGGAATGCGGGCAAAGCCCGGGCTGGCCCCCCGTGCACCCGCTGCGCCGTCCGGGGGGGCTCCGGGAGATGCAAAGTGACAAATGACGCCCCGCGCGCGTTCACTGATGTGACGCGGGGCTGACACCGCGGCCCCACCAGGGGCTGGCGCGCAGGAAGAAAATCCAATCAAATGTTAAAAATAGGTCAGGGGGAAGGAGACGGAGCCGTTTTAATTTCAGCAGCTAGTTAAAAGCATCTGCCCGCGGCTGCAGCCTGATCAGTGTGAGCCCAGGCTGTGACACAGGCACCGAAAACAAGGGGGGGGCGCGGGGTGGCAGGGGCTGGCGGCACCGGGCAGGGGGCCCAGCCCCAAATCCCACCTGCCCAGGCCCCAGCAAATCCAGAGCACCGGGGCTTGGCCTCGGACAAGGGTGGGTGTTTCTGCCTGCACAGGTTAGGTGGGCTTTGCCCCCCAATGCTGCTTTCACAGCCCAGAACTGCCCCGTGCTGGCTGCGGGGCTTTGGGGGGGACGCTGAGGTTCCCCGCAGGGATTTCTGCAGCTCCAGCCGATTCCTGGCAGGGGCGGTTGGGGTCCAGCTGCCCGTGATGGTGGCCCCGGGGTGGCCGCATGGTGACGGTGGCAGCGGTGCCTGTCCCGGAGGGTCACGGGGAGTTGACGCTGACACGGGTGGCGGTGCCGCTGGTGGCTTTGGGGCTGCTGGGCAGCACAGCGCCGGGGGCAGGTCGTGGCCACCACATCCCCCGTGTCCCCTCGGTCATGGCACGAGCTCCCTGCTGCCTCCGGGGACAAGCCTGCTGTGGGGCTGCTGCCGTGGCTGCCCACCTCCGCGCTGTCCCCGCGGCGGGCAGGGGCCGGGGGTCTCATTTTCTCCCCCTCTGCCTCACCCCAGCGCTCCCCACAAGGAGCACGGCCCTGCCACCCCACCCCACCCGTCCCACCCTGGTGGTGACTGGGGACAAGGGGTGCCCGGGCACAGGGGGTGTGTGTTTTTGTTTTTTTTGGGGGGGGGGAGCTGTCTTCCAGCAGCCCCCCCTGTGCTCGATCCAGGTGACCCCGAATTTAACCCCACTTACAGCGCCGGCAGACGCTGCCCCCAATGCAGATCGGTTGTGACAGCCGAGAAGTCCCCCCCCGGCGGGCGCTGCCGAGGCGCTGGCCGCGGCGGGGGGGCGCGAGGCCCTTGTCACGGCGCGTTGGCTCCGTCACCTCCCCGCAGCAAGATCGCGGGCCCCGTGTGCTGGGCCGGGCCGGCTGCCGGCCCCCGGGGGCCCGGTGGCACTTGTCGCTCCGCAGCATCCGCGACGGCGCTGGGCACATGGCAGCCAGGGCCGCCCCCCCGCCGTCATCTGAGGTCGCTGCCCCCCTCGTGCTGGGGAGCAGGGAGGGGGGGTCCCCACCGTAGCGCAACGATGAGGAGCCGATCCCTCTGTGTGATGAGGAAGGTCGGGGGGGGGGGACGCGCCACCTCCCCCCTGGGTGGCAGGGTTGGCCGTGCCCAGCACCCGGCTCCAGTGCGCACGGAGGGAGCTCCCTGGGGCTGCGGACGCCTTCCCCGAGGCCGGGAGGGGAGGCACGTGCGAGGGGCTCTGGGTCTCCAGGAGGAACATCTGCGAGGGGCCAGGCAGCTGCCGGCACACCTGGGGCAGGGACGAGCAGCGAGCTGCGACGGGGCGCAGCGGGACCCAGGGGAGGCGAGGCCGTGCTGCCCGTGGGGCTGGGGGGCCGGGCACCCCGTGGCGGTGCGGGCACCGGGCACCCCGGGACGGGGCTGGGCTGAGAACCCGAAATGCAGCAGCCCCGGTGGCTGTGCAGAAGATGGGCTGTGCGCCGTGCCCATGCTGGTCGTCCCACATCCCCTGGGTTCCTCTCGATGTGGGCAAAGCCCCTGCGCTGGCCAGGGTCCCGTTCCTGGCTGGGCAGCCCCCCCATTTCTTATAAACGCCTCTGGTGGTGCTCCCCCGTGACACAGCAGCTCTGGGGCTTGTGGTTAAACCCCAGGGCTCTGGCTTTGACTCACACCGGATCCGTGGCAGAGAGGGGCCTTTCGGCGCCCACGGCTGGAAAGAAACGTTCACCCCGGCAGGAGCGCCGGGCGCTTCCTCGCAGCACCGTTTCCTATAAACCCAGCGGAGGGGAGCCGGGGCCAGGTGCCCTGCAGGGCTCCCACCTCCTGCCCCAGGGCCGGGGGGCCCGGCTGCCGCTGCAGCCCCTGCGGTGGGTCGGGGGGCACGTGGGGCCCTGCTCCCAGGGCTGCCAAAATCCTCAGTGCACCTGCGGGGAGCACCCTGGGCGCAGGGCTGATCCCCAGGAGCTCACGGAGCCCTTGGGTCATCGGTGACAAATGTGACGCTGAGGCGGCCGGCTGGAGGAGAGAGAAGGATGCTGTGAGGGCAAGGTGTCAGCTCACCCCGCACTACATCAGCGCGGCCCCTCCATGGCGCAGGCCCCGCTGCCGCCGCCCTCCCCGCCTGGAACCAGCCCCCGTCGCCCCCGTGCCACCGGGACCCAGCTGCCGCCAGCCCCTGGCAGGAGAACCAGAGAAGCGAAGCAGCAAGAATTGCTTCATTTTTCCCCTTACCGATAGAAATGCTGAGAAAAAAAAAACTGAAAGCCTGCTGGAAAAAGAAACCTTTCAACCGGCCCAAAATAAGAGGGGTTTTTTGGTGGGAAAATAAAGAAAGTTGCTGCATAGGAAACACAGAGCTGAGACCCACCGTGGGCTGGGGAGGGCGGCGGGCGGAGGGGCTGGGGACAGTGGCGCGGGGTGGGCACGGCACAGAGCCACGTGAATCCCACCGGGGCTGGGGGGAGAAAACCGGTGCTGGGGGGGGGGGCGCTGCCTGACTGCAGGTCCGAGCGGGGGTCAGGAGCCAGGGAATGAGACCCCCACCCACAACCCGACATGGGGTCTGTGCCCCCCAACTGCCTGTGGGACCCCCATGCCGAGGTGGGCAGGGGCCGGGGAGGGGTGCGGGTGGAAGCGCTGCAGCCCTGGAGGGTGAGGGAGAGCCCCAAGCCACAGCCAGCTGCGGTTTGCAGCACCCTGCTGCGAGCTGCCAGGGCGGCAGCAGCGCTGGGGGGGGGGGCAGAGGAAATGGGGCTGCCCCCCCCCGCCCCCTGCCCTGCGCCTGGGGAAATTGAGGCACGGGGTGGCCGGGGTGCGGGCGGCACAGCGGGGCCGGCTGCCCTGTGCCAAGGGGGGAGCTGGGGTTAAGGACAGCTCCTGCCCCAGGGGGTGCGGGGTGGGGGGGGGACACGCTCACATCCCGCACACGGCACCGGCAGCTCGGCCCTGCAGGTGGAGGCACGGCACAGCCACCGAGCAGGGCAGCGTGAGCAGGGCAGTGCCGCTGCCATCGCCGAGGTTTGTAGTGCCCCCCTGCCCCGCGTGTCCCCAGAGCAGTGCAGGGGGAGCAGGAGCCGTGGCAGCGTCGCCTGCAGCGGCTCTGGGGCCTCGTGCGGGCTGGGGGGGGCACGTGGCCACCCGGGAGCACGGCACGGCCCTGGGGGGGGCTGCAGCAGGGAGGGCGTTGGGAAGGGGTCCGGGGACCCCGGACCCCCCCAGGCTCGCGCCCTGACTCATCGGCAGCCGCCCCCGGAGGAATCGGCCGCGGGATGAGTAACCGCACGGCTCGCTCCGTTTGAAATTTATCACGTGATTTCAAAAAAAGAGAGAGAGGAGCTGGGGGCAGAGTGGGCGGGGGGGGCAGCCCCTGCGCCTGGCCCTGTGCCCCGCGGAGCCCCCGCCCAGTGCTGTCCCAGCACAAACTGGTGGGAGACTGGGGACCGAGCCGGGCTGTGACAGCCAGCCCTGGGCATCCTCGACGTGGCCCCGGGCGGGGATCAGTCCTCATCCTGCGTGGGGGCAGCCACCCCGCTTGGCTCCTTTGGGGACCCTTCCCCGGAGCAGCGCATCCCTCTGGGAGCCACCGCGACCTCGCTGCCCGGCGCCGGGGCTGCCCGTGCCAGATGGGGGCAGGATCCGGCCCGTCCCGGGCAGGTGCTGCTCTTCCTTCCCCCGCCAGATGCAGAGATCAGCCCCCCGATAACGCGCGGCGCAGCTGCTGCCGCTCGGGCGCAGGCGTTGCGGAGCCCGTATCTGCTTCACACCATCGCCGCAGCCCTGCGCTCGCACAGCCCGGAGCTGGCTGCCTGCCGGGGCCACCTCTCGCCCCGCTGACGCTGAGCTGTGGGGAGCAGGGATGGAGAGCCCCCCCCCCCCCCCCCCCCCCCAAATTTTCCCTGCTGAGCTCTGGGAACTGCCACAACTCATCGCACTGCTGGGCCCTACCGCAGCGGGGCTGGCGGGCTGGGCTTTCCCGAGACAAGCCAGGTTTTCGGGTGTCTTGGCTCCAAGCTGCTGCACCCTGCGGGGCACAGAATTGGCTGAGAGCCCCCCCCGGGACCATGCCCCCCAACAGCACATGGGGAGGCTGCAGGCCTCACCGGGGCAGGTTTGGGAGGGACAGAGCCTCCCGGTGCGCAGGGCAGCCCCTTCCTCCGAGCGCTGCGTTTGGGTGCTCAGCCACCTGGCTGCAGCTGCACCCACCTGCCCCCCCCCCCACGGCTGCTGCCCCCCGGGACCCCGACCCCCACCCCAGGGCAGGGCTCGCAGGCACCTTTCGGCCGCTATCAAAGCCGGGGGCAAGCGGCAGAGGTGCGAGCGTGCCCGTCGGGGACTCTTGGCGACCTTCCCCGGTGTCATGCCCGAGGGGTGCCCCCTCCCTCTGCGCCCCGCGGTGCGCCCCCGCCCCAGCCGCGTTGCGCTCAGCGGCACCTCGCCGGCTGCCGGCTTCCGCTGCGGTCTGGGCCCCGCCGCGCCGGGGCCTCGCAGCTCGCCCCTGAGCTGCGGGCGTTTCTCTCGCCCCCTCCGCCTGTCCCACACCGCAGGGACGAGGCAGAGCGGAGCTGCTCGGAGCGGGGGGTCCCGGCGGGGCTGGGGGCCCCCATGCCCATTTTACCCTCCCCAAGGAACGGCGGTGACGCTCGGCACCATCACAGGGAGCGGCTCAGGAGCAGAGGGGGCTTGGGGCTGGTGTTTCGTGCCACCGACCCCACGCGCCCACCCACCCCAGTCCCCCCACGCACCCACAGCCCCCCCAGGCCTGGGGCAGGCTCAGGGCAGGATTTCCCCAGCTGCACGGGGACCCCGTGGGCGCTGGCCTAGCTCCAGCGCTGCTGTCAGCGCTGGCACCGGGGGCTGGGGCTCGTCCGTGCCATCACCCCCAGGGTTCACGGCGGTTTTGTTTTGTTTTAGATTGTCCTATTTCTTCTTGCCTGCCACAGCAGTAAACCCGAAACATCCCGCCGTGCTGGGAACGGGGCCATCTTAGTAGGTTACTTGCAACGGGCACCCCGAACCCGGTCACCCCATGGGCACCAGCGTGAGGGGACCCTGCCCGGGGGGGGGCCCGGGGCCGGACACACCACGGCAGCGCGCGCCCCACTGCAGGACACCCGCAGCCTGTCCCCCTCCTCCCCGGGGACCAGCAGAGAGGTGGCAGCTTTGGCTCCCAGCAGTGTTTTGGGCACTGGGGAAGGGTTTTATTGGACTCGGCGGCGTTTCACAGAGCGCGGGTCCCCCTGCGCGGGGACCCCGAGGGAGCAGGGGCCAGACCCCGGCCAGCCCTCGGGTGGTGCGTGTGGACGTGCGCGCCGTGGCACGGGGGGGCATGCAGCGCGGAGGGGCTCGGCGGCGGGGGGACGGTGCCGCAGACCCCCCCTCCCGACGTCGGGGGCCTCTCGGCGGCTTTGAGGTAGATCGAACGTGGGGGGTGCGGGTGGGGGCCAGGGGCGTGGGGCCTGGGCAGGCGGCCACACGGCCCCGCAGGGACCAGGGGTGCCGGCAGCCGCAGAGCTCAGTGCAGTGGTGCGGGACGTCCATGCTGTGCCATGGGCCGTGGGGTTTGTTTCTCAGCAGCATCGTTGTGGGGAGAAGGGAGAAATGGGGGCGGGGGGGCGATGCTTTTAATGTAAAAGACTGGAAAGATGCTTGAACTGGTGGGAAGAGGTGGGGGACCAAGAACAAGCAGCCCCCCCCCCAACCAATTCTGACCCAGTGGGCCCCAAAAGGGGCAGCCCCTTCCCTTCACCTGCTTTCTGGGGGCCAGATCCAGGACCCAGTCCCTCAAATCCTCCCTGAGATCAAGCAGAGAAACCCATGGGTGCAGGCGGGTCCTCACCAGCAGCCCCCAGACCCAGCCCAGAGCACCCCGAGCATCCTGGTTCGAGCATCCAAATTCTCCGTGGATGCATGGACTGGGCAAGGGGGAGTGGGGAAAACCCACTTACACGCGAGGCCAGGAGGGGCCTGGGGCTCCTGTGGGGTCAGTCCCTCCGCAGCTACTGAATACTTGGAGGTATTTCGGAGCCGTGTCACTCCTTGTGTTCTCATGCAGCATCCAAAGTCCGGGGAGGGGGCAGCCCGCAGCCAGGAGGGCGGCGCGGGCGGAGGAGCTCAGATCTTGCTGTTCTCCAGGTGCGAGTCAATGTGCTTTATCAAAGCATCGTCCGGGTAGCCGATGGGGAAGGCCAGCTGGCACAGCGGGCAGCTCCGGATTTCCGAGTCCACCGTCTCCATCAGCAGCTGTGGGCACAGGGGCAGCCCTGAGCCCACCTCCGCAGGGCCCGGGCCCGATCCTCGCCCCCAGCCCCCTCCCACCATCGTGCTCCTTCGCTGGGCGCGGGCTGGGGAGCCGCGGGGGGAACCGAGGCACGCTGCAGGGCTGCCAGGAGGAGGGGTCCCGGCCCCTGCCTGCCCCCACCCACCGCCCCGGGCCCTGGGGCGGGCAGGGGTCCCTCTTACGTTGATCGAGGGCCAGGACTGGGCGTGCTCGGTCCTGGCATAGGCGGCAGCTGCCCGGTGCGCGGCGGCGTCGGGGATGGGGAAGCCGGCGCAGAAGGAGGCGCAGCGGACAGCCCCCACCTCGGGGCTGGGGGGGCTGGGGACCGCCCAGTCCTCTTCGTCCGACGACTGCTTCTCGAAGCGCACGTGCTCCTCGAAGGGCTCGCGGGCGCTCAGGGGGGCCCCCGTGCCCCCCAGGTACACCTCGCCGTAGGGCCGGTGCTTGGGGAGCGTCGAGGCTTCGGGCTGCAGCCAGAGCGAGCGGCTCTGCTGGTACAGGGCCACGTTGCTCACCTCCGAGTAGCTGCGGCGGCCCTGGAAGCCGGCCTTGATGTGGCGGCTGGAGGGCTTGGCGTAGCCCAGCTCCATCCTCTCGCCAGGCAGCCGGTGCGGGGACGCCGAGGCCGGGGACGGGCAGGGCGGCGGGGCCGGGGAGCGGCGCTGCTGGGCGGGCGAGGGGCTGGAGGTGGGCACGGGCGAGCGGCGCTGCTGGGCCGGCGACTGGCAGGGCCCCGGGGCGGGCGAGCGGCGCTGCTGGGCGGGCGACTGGCACTGGGGGGCCGGGGAGCGCCGCTGCAGCGCCGGGGACTGGCACTGCGGGGCCGGGGAGCGGCCGGGCGCGGGCGAGGGGCACTGCGGGGCGGGCGAGCGGCGCTGCTGGGCCGGCGAGTGGCACTGGGACAGCGGGGAGTGGCGCTGGCCTGCAACGCAAAACGGGAGGGGGGAGACACAAAAAATGCCCCCGTCAGCTCGGCGGCACCTGTGTGCACCCCGGATGGATGGGGGGGCCCTGGAGAGCCGGTGGGAGGGATGCTCCCGGGACGGATGCTCCCAGGAGGGATGCTCCCGGGACGCATCCCTGGGGTGCTCCTGGGATGGACGCACAGGAGCGCTGCAGAGCCCAGAGGACGAGGGCAGTCATCACGCTCTTCATTTTCTGCAGCACCCCCGGCCCCTCTTACCGCCGTTGAGGCTCTTCTCCTGCAGCAGCGCGCGGAGGATTTGGCTCTGCAGGGAGCTGAGGTTCCTCAGGCGGCACAGCTCCTCCGTCAGCTCCGTGTAGGCCAGCGCCAGGTTCACCCTGCGGCGGGGACAGCGCGTCACCGAGGGCAGAGCACCCCTGGTCCCCCAGGCCAGCAGCGCCCTCCCTGCACCAGGCACTGTGGGCGCACCCAAAACGACCCCAAACCGGGCTCCGTGACTCAAAAGGGAAATTTGCAGCCATGCCTTGCTGCCCAGGGGCCGGGAGGAGCAGGAGCGCAGGCACGAGGCGCTGGAGGTGGGCACTGAGCTCACCAACAGCTTTCAAAGGCCCTGACAAAGTCATCAATTCTCCCCCAACTTGGGTGTCACTTTTAAAAAACATATTCTCCCGGGTGATGTGAAGGGAGAACCCATCTCCTGAGGTTCCCGCGGGGCTGTCAGGCTCGGCGCGCCCGCCGCCGCGCACGGCGAGTTGAACTGAGCCGTTGTGACACCCCCGGGACCCGGGAGACGCCGCTCGTAACAGCAGCCGACAGGTCTGCCCCGCGCTGCCTCCCCTGCGATCTTATCACGGGCAAGAAAAGAAAAGGAAAAGAAAAGGAAAAGAAAAGATGAAGTTTCCCCAGCTCGGTCCCGTGTCACATCCCCAGAGGCCCCACGGCCCTGCTGGGTGGCTCCGGGGGGGCCGCATGGGACATTCCCCAAACTGCCTTGGCCAGGCATCGCTGACGGCTTCCCGCCCTGCATCCGCCCCCCCCCAAGAAGCAGAGGAGACACGGGTGCTGTGCGTGCCCCCACCCGGGGCTGGGCTCTCGGTGCCTGGGTACAGCTGCCTCAGTTTCCCCCTGCGGAGCGCTGGGGTCCCTCAGTGCTCCTGACCCAACTTCGAGCCCGGGGAGCGCTGGCACGGCAGCCGCAGCTCTAAGCGGGGGCCCGGCTCCGGTGCTGGCTTTTGGCTGACCGGAGCACCCCCTGCCCCGGGGCCACCCCGCTCCTCTCAAAGTCACGCTGCAGCGCAGGGAGGAAGTGTGAAAACCGCAGCGCTGGGGTGGAGGAGCGCGCAGCGCCGGGGTGAGCGGGGCGACGAGCAGCCCCCAGCCCCGCATCGAGCCCGGAGCCCGGCCAGAGCACCGGGACGGGGGGCGACCAGCGGCTCCGAGGGTCCCTCCCGGAGCCAGGGCAGCCACCGGGCTTTTGGGGAGGATCGGTGCAGCTCCCCCACACCCTGAAAAATTGCTGTTTCAGGATAAAATGTGAGTTTTGATACGCAACTGCAGATAAGACGTGAGAACAAAACAGCTGCCGAAAACCCAGCCGCCCACAGGCCCCGAAGTGCCGGGGAGCGACGCTGCTCTGGCGGGAGCAGCCGGATCCCGCGGGGCTCCCGCTGGCCCAGGCGTGCCCCCTGCCACCTTTCCTGCCCCGCGCCGCTGCCCCTGCTGTCCCTTGGTGTCCCTGGAGGGATGCCACGGCCAGGAGAGGGCTGGGGACGGCGGTGGCAGAGAGGCAGGGCGGGATGGTGCAGGGCTGCGAGCACAGCTGCGATCCCCAGGTGGTGGCTGGTGAAATATGGGGGAGGCCAGGGCTTAAGGCCCCCCCTTCCATCCCCTATAAAAGCACACAACTTGCAGGGGCGCTCGCAGCCCTGGGGGGGGGGGGGGGGGAGGTTGGGGTCCCAGCTGCCCCATGGGGACAGGGACCCCGCATCCTGCCCAGCGCTGCGGTGGGGCCTTTTGGGGGGGGGGGGGGGGGGGGGGCAGTGCCACTTCCCCCGCCACGGGGCAGCGCTGCCAACCACATCACCTCACTCCCGCCCGGCCGCAAGGTGCCCCCCAGTGCCCCCAGCCCCAGCCGGGCGTGGGGGGGCTCCTCCCTGCCACCAGGGTCAGCACAGACCCCCCACTCGCTGGGGAGCTGGTGGGTGCAGGAGCAGGACGTGCCCCCCCCCAGCCAGGCAGGGGGTGCTGGGCACGGGGGGGGCCCCGTCCTCCACATGGGGCCTGCGGTTGCTTGGGGAGGGAGGAAGGGGTGACCTCGAGCAAGTTACGCCTGGTAAACAAGAAGGAGCCCTTAAATAAAAGCACAAACCACAGGCTTATCTGGCATCTGCGCGTGGGCAGGGGGTGGGCAGGGGAGAGCGTGCACCAGGGCTGCTGGGGGTACGGCTGGGCACCGACCTCTTGCCCCCCCGCCACTGGGACGGGGCCCCGGGGAGCTGCTGCCTGGGAGAGGGGGCGCGGGGACATCCCGGCACTGCCACCGAAGCCAGGGGCCGCGGGACAGATCCTGCTCCCCTCCTGCTTGCACCCCTCCTGGCTCCGCACCCTGCCGGCCTGCGGGACGTCGGGGACAGAGAGCGAGGCTGGGGAGGCTCCTTGCCGCGGCTGCAGGAGGTGTGGAGGCCGGCAGGTGTGGCAGCAGCACCCGTGGGTGCACAGGGTCACACCGGGACCGAGCACCGGCTGCCGGCCCCACGGGGGGGCTGGCGTCAGCCTGCAGCCACTGGGCACGTCCCCAAGGTGCCACCGTGCCCCTGCGCACCGAGGGGAGTGTGCTCAGCCCACCCCACCCTGCACAGGGAGACGGCCCTTGAGATTCATTAAAACCCACAAAAGCCCATTAAAATTAACGTGGCAGCGGGGAAGCCGGCGGCACGGGAGGGCAGCGGGGATGTGCCCCCCACAGCCCGCAGCCAGCACCCCTTGCTCTCAGCACCTCCACCGCTGGAGATCTCACACGGGACAGATCCCACGAAACACCCCCAGGTCCTGTGGCACTGTCCAGCATCTTCCTGCCCCCCCCCAGGACCAGCCCCATGCTGCAGGTGTTGCCGACCCCATCCGCACCCAGCCCCGACCCCTGGGGCTGCGCTGGCCGCCCCGCACCTGGCTGGGAAAGGGCCTTAGTGCAGGTGGGAGCGGCCAGGAGCTGGGAAGGGACAAAAAAAAAAAGGCAAAATCGAGGGAAAAAGAAAAGGTCGGTGCTTCCCTCCACGCTGCTGAGGTCACCGAAGACGCTTTGCCGTGGCTGCACCAGGAATTGGCTCAAAGTCTCCTTTCCCCCCAAAAAAGGAGCAGGCGCCGCAGCGGCGATCGCGTGGCCGCCTCCACAACAAAAGCAAGCGCTGCCATCGAAGGCAGTGAGTCAAACCCCAACCCGTCCTGCCCTTGCGGGCGCACTACAGAGGCAGGCTGACTAATTTGGCAAAAGAAAGAAAGAAAAGTCACCCAAAGATGAAAAGCAGAGATAACGTGCCCTTCACGCCAAAAAAAAAGTGGTGGAAAGGAGCAGGTTACAAAAAAGAGCCTTATTTACAAGAAAAGACAGCGCCGTGGAGGAAAAACTTATTCCCCATCCCAGCCCTGGGAAAGGGGCTATAGTGCCCCAAAAAGTGGGGTTTGCTCTGCTGCTGTCTGTGGGCAGAGGGCACGGAGCCTGCGGTGCCTCAGTTTCCCCACCCCAATTGGAGAGGGTCTGGGAATCGTTAACAACGCACTGGGGGCTTTGTTTCCAGGGGAGGGCTGGATGCTGGATGGCAAGGGCAGGGGCAGAGACCCTCCGCGGGGGGGGACACACCTGCCCCTCCCAGCCACGGTGGGGCTGAGCTTTGCCAAAACCAAAGCGAATTAAAGGGAGGAAGCTCGGGGGGTGAAGGGCGGCTGCTGGGACGCGAGGCGGGGAGACGGGGCTGCGGCAGCCCTCGGTCGGCCCCAGCCTCGGGGGGAAATCAGCGCGGATCAGGACGGCCCCGCTGCGACCGAGGCGCTGATTTACTCCAGGGAGACAAGAAACGGCAGAAGCATCCGTCGTGGCGAGAAAAAGGAGGAGAAAAAACCCCGGCACCCTCCCGTCCCCGCGCCCCACGAGTCCCGCGCGTCAGCTTTTATCTGTCCACAGCTCGGCGCGGCCGCACGCGGCTGCCGGCCCCGGCACCTCGCCGCCCGCCCGGAGGAGACGCAGCGCGGCGCCCGCCTGCTGCACATCGTGGGGGGCGAGGGAACGGAGCCCCCACCGCGTCCCGAGCGTGGGGACGGGCGCCTGGGGCTGGAACGAGGAGGGGAGCGGCGTAACGGGGCTGCTGCCAGAGAGGAGCGGGCTGCTCGGGGGGACATCGCCGCACCGTGCCCTGCATTGGCCTGGCCCAGCCCGACAGCTCCCCTGGGCCTGCTCCAAACCCGGGGGTGCCTCGGTCCGACCCCCCCGAGGCCGGGGGTTCCCGGCCCCTCTCCTGAAGCCGGGTGGTGCCTCTGGGGCTCAGCGCGGCAGCAAGGGGGAGGCCGGGCAGAGGCTCCGAGCAGGGACCCCCCCGTTGCTGCCGGCACCACGGCGGCTCTGCGCCCAGCTGCACCGGTGCGAATGGAAATAAATCCCCAAAAAACCGCTGGCGGGGGTCGTGCAGAGACGGTAACTGCGGGAGCAGCCCGGGCGTGCCGCTGGCGTTGCCAGCTGCATGGCACGGCACGGAGCGGCACGGCACGGCTCGGCACCGCACCGCACAGCACGGCATGGCACGGCGCAGCACGGCACAGCTCGGCACCGCACAGCACAGCACGGCATGGCACGGAGCAGCATGGCACGGCTCGGCACCGCACAGCACAGCACGGCATGGCACGGCGCAGCACGGCACAGCACAGCATGGCATGGCACGGAGCAGCATGGCACGGCTCGGCACCGCACAGCACAGCATGGCATGGCACGGCTCGGCACCGCACAGCACAGCACGGCATGGCACGGCGCAGCACGGCACAGCACAGCACGGCATGGCACGGCTCGGCACCGCACCGCACAGCACGGCATGGCACAGCGCAGCATGGCACAGCATAGCATGGAGCAGCACGGCACGGCTCAGCACCGCACCGCTCTGCACAGAGCAGCACAGCACGGCTCGGCACCGCACCGCACAGCACAGCATGGCACGGAGCAGCACGGCACAGCACAGCATGGCATGGCACAGCTCGGCACCGCACAGCACAGCATGGCATGGCACAGCGCAGCATGGCACGGCACGGCTCGGCACCGCACTGCACAGCACGGCATGGCACAGCGCAGCATGGCACAGCATAGCATGGAGCAGCACGGCACGGCTCAGCACCGCACCGCTCTGCACAGAGCAGCACAGCACGGCTCGGCACCGCACCGCACAGCACGGCATGGCACGGAGCAGCACGGCACAGCACAGCATGGCATGGCACGGCTCGGCACCGCACAGCACAGCATGGCATGGCACAGCGCAGCATGGCACGGCACGGCTCGGCACCGCACAGCACGGCATGGCACAGCGCAGCATGGCACAGCATAGCATGGAGCAGCACGGCACGGCTCAGCACCGCACCGCTCTGCACAGAGCAGCACAGCACGGCTCGGCACCGCACCGCACAGCACAGCATGGCACGGAGCAGCACGGCACAGCACAGCATGGCATGGCACAGCTCGGCACCGCACAGCACAGCATGGCATGGCACAGCGCAGCATGGCACGGCACGGCTCGGCACCGCACCGCACAGCACGGCATGGCACAGCGCAGCATGGCACAGCATAGCATGGAGCAGCACGGCACGGCTCAGCACCGCACCGCTCTGCACAGAGCAGCACAGCACGGCTCGGCACGGAGCAGCACCGCACCGCACCGCACCGCACAGCACGGCTCGGCGCGGTGCCTGCGCGGCAGCAGCGCCCTCTGGAGGCAGTCCCCGCTCCCCCGGTCCCCCCCCCCCCGGCGCGGCGCCCCCCGCCCGGACCCCCCCCGCAACGAGGCAGAGAAGCGGTGGGGAAGGGGCAGCCCCCCCCGTCCTGCCCCCAGGGAGGGCGATGGGGCAGCGGGTGCCCACCCAGCACCCCCCGTGTCCGTGTCCCCCCCCCGTACCCTCATCCTCCCGGGGTCCCCCCCGTGCCCGCACCCCACGCACCCCCGGGCACTTACTGGTCGTCGCCCATCTTCTTCACCCAGGCCATGTCCCGCTCCGACTGCTCCTGGGGACAGGGCACGTCCGTGAGCCCCCGGCCCCCATCCCGCGTCCCCACGGCCGCATCCTGCCCACGCCGTACCTGCTCGCGGGTGTCCTGCAGGTGCTTCAGCTCCGCCTGCAGCCGCTCGCACTCGGCCTTGAGGTGCTCCTCGCGGTGCTGGGCGCGCTGAGCCTCCTGCCGCGTGGCCTCCAGCTCGGCCTCCAGCCGGCCCGGGGCCTCCAGCCCGCGGCTCGGCCAGCCCGCGGGCCGATCCAGCACTGCGGGCAGGGCACGGCTCAGCACCACGGCCGCGGAGGGCCCTGCCAGAGGCTGGCCCCCGGGGGGGGAGCCGTGGTGCGTGCGAGGGGGGCTCACCGTGGCTCAGCGCGGGGTTGGGGTGCAGGGAGAGGAAAGGCACCTCCTGGCCCGGCAGCGGGGCGCCGAGGCCGGGGAAGGCGCCGCCGTCGCGCTGCCGCAGCTGCTGCTCCAGGCTCCGGATGCGGCTCAGGTGCGTCTCCACCAGCACCCGCTGCCGGGGGGGGGCAGAGGGGTGAGCCCCACCGCCCCCCAATTAATCCTGCCCCCACGCCTCCTGCACACCCGGAGCTTGGCACCCCGATCCGCCAGCCCCCGGCCCTGCGTCACCGCATCCCCGCCGAGTCCCGGCGGTGCCACTGACAGCAGCACTGAGGCCACCGCAGCTCGCTGGGGGAGAAGCGATTTGCCCAGCATGGGGAAGGGGACCCCAGTGACCCCTCCCCTGCCAGTGCCCCTGCCAGCCGCAGGCGCCCACCATCTCGCCCAGCTCCGACTCCAGGTCTGCCTTCTCCACGCACAGCTTCTCGTAGGCCTGGATCATCTCATCCAGCTGCTCCTCCCGCTCCTTGCTCTTCTGCAGCTGCAGGGCAGGGGCGGGGGTCAGCACACAGCCTGGGGACCCCCCCCCAGCACCCAGTGCCCCCGACCCCGCTCACCTCGTGCTGGAACTGGTTGAGCTGCTGCTGCAGCGACGCCTTCTCGCTCTTGAGCAGCGACGTCTCCTTGGCCTCGTAGACAGAGAAGATGTGCTCCTCCCCGAACTCGCCGATCAGCGGGTACTGCGGCCACGGGGCAGAGCCGTCAGCGGGGACCCCCGGCCCCCAGCCCCCCCCAGCCCACGGCCCCAGGCCCTCACCTTGACCTCGTACATCTTAAGGCGCCGCTTGAGCGTGGAGTTCTCCCTCTCCAGCCCGGTGAGGCGGTTCTTGATGTCGTCGTAGGCGGTGATGAGGGCGAAGTGGGAGGCCGAGCACATCTCACCCGAGAGGTCGGTGTTGGGGCTGTCGAGCCAGTCCTCGTCCGGCCCCAGCGCCTCCTGCGTCAGGATGCTGATGTCGTCCTCGAACATGGAGTCCATGGCGCCGCGCGAGTCCTGCCTGGGGGGACGCGAGCACCCCGGGGTGAGGCGGGGACAGATGCGGCCGCAGCAGCTCAGGCGCCCTCGGAGCTGCAGGGCCGCCGGGCAGGCCGGAGGGCACAGGTCCCTGCAGCGGGGGGACACGGGCCATGTGTCACCTCTCCTGCCCACAGAAGGGAGGGAGCAGGGTACGAGCAGCACCCCAAGATACTGGGGAGGATGCCAGAAGCTGGCATCAGGGAGCCGGGACGGCAGAGAGCATCCCGGCGGAGCAGCCCCAGGGGGACGCGGTGACTTTCCCAACGTCCCCCAGGGAGCGAGTGCCAGAAATAGCGGCCGGTGCCGCCGACTCCCACCCCGCAACGCACGCGAGCTGCTTTCCGCCCTCCCACGCGGCACGGAGCCCGCGCAGTGCCCTATATACCGGCGCTGCCGCTCACCCCCAGGAGCTACCTGGCTCACAGCACAGCCCCAGCGAGGCCTGATCCTGCCTGGCCAGCTCTCAGCCCCAGCACGGCAGGATTTGTCCCCAGAACAACAGTCACAAAGCCACCTGTGAGCAGGGTGCTGGGGCCGAAGAGGCTCCTGAAAGGCTCTGCTGCCCAGTGCCCTCCCGCACTCACCGGGGGCCAGGCTGCTGGCAGCGGAGCTGTCCCCCCCGAGCTGGTCGCTATTTCGAGGCATGCAATTAGCGGGAGCCCCCGCGGCCCAGCGTGTGGCGGAGCGGCCACCCAGCCTGCAGGGAGCTCGCGCCCGGAGCAGGCCAGGAGGCAGCGGGGGCAGCTCGCCCCATCCCACCCGCAGGCAGCGGCGCGGCGCAGCCTCATCCGGGAGCCGCGGCCACACAAATAATTCATTGCAGCAGGCAGGAAAGGGAGGCGAGCTCTGCAGGGTGGCAGGCGGGGACAGCCTGGGGCCAGCCCGGCGCTCTCGCTGCCCCAGCCCTGGGTGCAGAACCCCCGGCTGCTCCCCGTGCCCCCAGCTCCTGGGAAGGCCGGGGGGGGGGGGGGGGCAGCCCTGGGCTGAGCTTTGCAGCCTTTGCTGGGATGGGGATCACGAAACGCAGACAAAACCCCCAGCACCACAGCCCCTCATCTGTCCCCACTTGCTGTCCTCAGGGCTTTAAATCCACGCCCTAGGGCAGTGACAGAGGGGACGGGGCACCCCAAGATCCCCCCCTGCTTGGGCAGGGAGGGCACCATCATCATTCCCCTGTGGGGAAACAGAAGGCACCCAAAATCATGCGAAAGCCAAGGCTGGACCCCCCCAAGTCCCTGGGGGCTCCCTCAAAGCAAGACCCAAGAGTCCTGGGGCTGGAGGGTGCCCTGGGGGGCACCACGCAGGGCATGGGGACACCGGAACCAAGCTTCCCAGCGGGGTACCGAGCCCGGCGCCTGGCCCTGCTGCCCCCTGCACGGTGCCTCAGTTTCCCCAAGTGCACCACGGCGGGACCCCTCGTGACACCTGCCTTGCAGCGGGCCCCGGGCGCGGGGCGAGGCGGTGCGGGCTGGGCAGGGCTGCGGCGCGGGCGCCTCAGGCGCGGGCAGCGAGGCGAGAGCTCGGCAGGTCGGCCACGAGAGGCGGCGGCGGCGGCGTTGGCATTAGGCTCCGGGGGCAACGCAGGAGGTCCCCGAGGCTCCGCGAGGCTTCGCTCCCTCCTGGTTCCCAGCAGCCGGCCCCTCCTGGAGGCCTGCGGGCGCCTTTAAAGAGAGCAAAACCGAGGCTGCAGCTCCCTGCGTGGGGACGGAGCGCCGGGGGGACGGCAGCGGGCAGGGCCGGTGCCAGCCCCAGCACCCGGCTCCCCGCGGCTGGGGGGCTGCGGGGGGGGCTGGCGGCCGGGCAAGCACGAGGGGGGGCGAGCAGCGAGGCGGGCAGGGGGCGCGCCCCCGGCCCCGCGGGCAGTGCCCCGGCGAGGCGGCGAGCCCGGGGGTCCCGGTGCGGTGCCGGGGAGCGCCCCGGGGGCGCGGCGGGCACGAGGCCCCGGTGCGGCGGCGTGCACGTGCGTGTGCACGAGGCTGGGGGGGGGGCACCCCCCGCGACCCCGGGGGCCTGCGGCTCCTCGGCGCCCCCGGCAACGCGCCCCGAGCCCCGGCTCGGCCCCGACCCCCCCCCCTCCCCGAGCCCCCCCCCGCCGGGGCTGCCCGGGGAGCCCGCACGGCACGGGGGGGGGGGGTGGGCAGGGGGAACCGGGGGGGGCCGGGGCCAGGGATGGAGCCGGGGACAAAGGCGCAGAAGGGGTCGAGCCGGGGAGCGGGGCGGGGAAGGGGACGGGGATGGGGACAAAGACGGGGCCCGAGGGGGGGCGGGCGAGGATGGCGACGGGGACACGGCGGCGGGGATGGGAAAGGGGCCGGGAACGGGAGGGGGCCGGGCCGGAGGAGGGGACGGGAGCGGGGCCGGGGCCGGGGCCGGGCCCGAGGAGGCCGGGAGCCGCCGGGCAGCGGCGGGGCTGCGGCGAGCCCGGCCTGGGCGGGGGGAGCCCGGTTCCGGTTCCTTCCCCCGCTGCCCGCCCCCGGCCCAGGCCCCGCACTCACCGGGAGGGGCGGCGATCACCGGGAGGCGCGGCGCTGCGGCGGCGGCGCCCGCCGGGATGCGGCTCCTTCCCCCGGCCCCGGCCCCGGTCGCGGTGTCGGTGCCGGTGTCAGCCCCGGTCCCGGTCCCGGTCCCGGCCGCCCCCGCCGCAGCCCCGGCCCCGGCCGCCGTTTCTTCCGCTCCGGAGACACCGCGAAACCACGTGGGCACCGGGCGGCCGCCAGCGCCCTCCCCCCGGGCCGCGCCGGTACCGCCCCGGGCCGCGCCGGTGCCGCCCGCCGGGACGCGGCTCCGCTCCGGGGCCGCCCCCGCCCGGCCGCGGTCCCGGTGCCGGTGCCGGAGCAGGGCAGTGCCCCCCCGGGGCCGGCGCGCCCCAGCCCCCGCCCGCTGCAGCCCCCCGCCTCCCCCCTGAGCAGCGCCACGGGGACCGGAGCCCCGGTACCGGAGCCCTCGGGCAGTGCCCGGGGCTGCCCCCGGCCCCCGTTGGGGCAGAGAGCCGGGGGGGCGGGGGGGGGGCTCCTTTCGTCTCCTCTCCCATCGCCGGCCCCGTCGCGGTGGGGCCGAGGGCTGAGCAGAGCCGCAGCCACATGCTGTGGGGGCTGGGAGAACATTTTATTCCCTGAATTGTTCCCTCGGAGCCGCTTCCATTATGGAATTACATTTTTTTCACTTTGCTGCACATGGGTTATTAATAGCTGCTCTGCTTTTGCCGCTGCCGCTGCCTCCGAGGGCTCCCCCAGCGAGCTGAGCCCCGCTCTGGGGGCAAACCCCAGCAGCCCCCGGCTCGGGGAGCGGGGCCCGGTGCCAGCCTGGAAGCCGGGAGCAGCCGGACGGACCCACGGCACCACGCGGACGGACCCACGGCAGTGCCGCCAGCCCCACAGGCGTGCAAGTCCTTGCCAAGGCCCTCGGCTGCGAGATGGAGCCCAGGAGCCGCGTCCCAGCGCATGGCTTGGGCAGCTCCGCTCCCGTTCAGGCGCTGGTGATGGAGGCGTCAGCACGGGAGCGATTCCCGGCCCCTCCATCGGCCTCCAACACGCGACGGCTCGTGCCGGGGCTGGGGGAAGAGGCGTCGGGGTAGGGAAGCGGCGAGGAGCACGCCGCGCTTTGGGCTGAGCATGGCAGCCCCGTCCCCACAGAGAGCCAACAGCAGCGAAGCCCCTGGCAGAGGCGTTCCCGTGGGGCCCCATCCTGCACCCCTGCCGCAGACCCCCCTCCCGGTGCTATGTATAGCGCAGCTGTATCATCGCCTGGATGGCGGCTCGGCTGCGCCGTGAGAGCGCGGCGGTGATTCAGCGGACGTCACTCGGCACCCGGGAGCTTCGCTCTTGGAGCGGGAGAGGGGTGGTTGGCAGCAGGGCTGGACCCCCGCCGCCCCGCATCAGCAGGTCCCCTGGGGAACGCTGCGGCAGCCCCAGGGCTGGAGCCAAACCTGGGCACAGCACCGGGCCTTCCCGAGCCAAAATCGCAGCGTTGGGCCCGGGAGGTTTTTGGAGACTGATGCACTGCTGCTGCCTCCCCCCGCTCACGCTGCCCTGCAGCCAGGACAGGCATCAGGCTGCTAATGGGCTGCTGCGAGCGGAGCAGAGCCATTTCCATCTGAATTTCTGCCAGGGAAGCAGCGCGTCACATCTGGTGCACGGCCGAGAGAGGAGGAACCGGGGCTGGGGGTGCCCCAGGAGAGCCCTGGCGAGCCCGGGAGCGGTCACCCCGTGAGGGGCAGCGGGAGCCACGGGGCCGGGCTGTGCCGCAAACAGGGCCCAGAAAAAAAACGAGCACCAGCTCAGGCTCTGCTCATGCTCACAGACTGCTGCAGAGCGCTTTGAAGTGCAAATTAAGGTTTTCCATCAGGTTTGAAGTTAATTTTGACGCAAAGAAAACAGCGAGTCCTCGCCCATGCGTGTGTGCAAAGGAGGCAGGTGCTGTGCGGGGCTGCGCAGCCCTCAGGGGTGGCAGCACAGGGGGACACAGCCTGAGGCCCCCCCCAGCCCCGCAGAGGGGCCGCATGCAGAGCTTGGGCCCAGGCCATTGCCGTGTGTTTGGGAAGAGCCTCGCACAGCGCCTGGGCCGCTGCCACTGGGCCGCACAGTAATTTGCCCATCGCTTTTTGCTCGCTCACAAGGGTCTAGCGCAGGGCTATGAAACTCAATTTACACCGGCAGCCACAGACACACTGGTAGAAGCGCTATTTTAAGCAGCGAGGTTAGACCAGCGCAGATGCATCATTGTGCAGAGAACCTAATCACTCTGCCACATGGCCACTTAGAGTGGAAAACCTCAGATCATTTTCCACTTGGCTTATCTGTGCCCGTTGCGGAGCAGCACTTGTCTGAAAGAAGAGCACCAGGCATTCGAGAGGCCGATGCTGAGCTCATCTCCCTGCCACGCAGGGCTCCCGTGCTTTGGGGGCATCGCCCAGTTCTGGCCCCTCTGCATCCCCAGGAGAGCCCTGGGCCGGGGCAGGGGGGGTGGAGGAGGGTGCCCAAGCCCCCTGCGCACCCTGAGTCCCCTCGTCCACGCGCACAAACCTCACTAAGATGCAGCCACACGTTTGTGTCAAGCCATCACAGCTCACACCAAGAAGGGCAGCAGCGGCGGACATCCACCAGCACAGCTCTGTGGTTTCCATGCTGCCCTCAGGCTCAGGTAAGGCCCTGCGGCCCCCCTGGGTGCAGAGGAGGGTGCAGGGGCTGGGGGAGGGCCGCACCGCACGGCCGGGGGGCACAGAACCCCCCGGGCCCAGCGGAGCCCACCCACACCTGGCTCTGGGCACCTGCAGTGCGGTTTCCTCCAGGGCCCCGGGTACCCGACCCGAGGGGATTCACCAAATTCCCACCGCTGCGCGTTGAGCTCCTGCTTCGCTTGCACTCGCAGCCAGCGCCTCGGGAACAACAGGGCTAAAAAGCAGCGGTGAAACGAGGGACGGCTCAGCCCAAAGCGCGGTGTCACCGGGGAGCGAGCGCCAGCCGCTGAAGCCACCGGGCCCTGCGCCCAGCGGGTGCCAGACAGTGGCTCCGCACTGGAGCAGGGGCCAGGGCCCCGCTGTCACCCCCGGGAGCAGAAAGCCGAGCGCCTTCGCCTCACTCCTCTCCCAGCCCCGCGCAGGATTTGGGTTTCTCCTGCCCTCGGCTGCTCCCCGGGGCCTGGCGCCCGCAGAAGCCGAGCCCGGCAGCGCGGATGGGGCCGAGCACCGGGAGGAGGCCGAGCGCCGTCCCCAGGAAGCGTCGCGCAGGGCCCCGCGCGCTCGGTGGCACAGATGGCAGCTGCCACGCCGCTGCCACGCCGCTGTCACCCCCCGGCTCCCCGCAGGAAGCGCGCGGCCGCCGCACACCCACGCCGTCTCAGAGCACCGCGGGGGCCGCGGCTGGCGGGGGGGGGAGCAGCAGCGGCTCTGTCAAACGAAGCAGCAAAAAAGTAACGAAAACCAAAATAAAGCGGCTTTTATTTAGAAGGTAAATAAATCGGGCCTACCGGTTTGTTAGCGGCTGGGTCCTCTCCAGGCGCCGTTAACGCGTCGCAGCGGGGAGGAGGCGCGGTAACGGGGCCCCGGTGTCGCAGCCGATCAGCTCTTTGCTGGGGGAAGCGCCGGCTCCGTCGCTCGGCGTGCCCGAGGAAACGACAGAGCTCCGTTCATGAAGGAGCCCGGCTGGGCACCCCTTGAGGCCAACCTCCCCCTGCCAAGGCACCGGGGCAGGGCAAGGAGCCGGACACAGCCCCAGGCATATCCCGACCCGCTGCTGGAGCGGCCCCTGGAGAGGAGACGTCGGGGTGGGCTCTACCCGCTGCACCAAAAGCAGCTCTCCAGGAGCCTGAAGGAAGCCAAAGAGGTGCTCGTGCTCCCTCCGAGCCGGCTGCTTCCCTGAAGCGAACAAAACCCCCAGAGCCCCAAACAAACAGGACAGACACGGGTTTGTTTCCACTACTGTCTCAGTGTACTTTATTCTCCTGCTGTCTACAGCTGAACAGCCACACAGGACAGAAACAGGTAGCACTGAGGAATGATCAGATTTCTTCCCTCCACGCCCCCTCCCCAACTTCAGGAATGGCTTTTTTTTTTTTTTTAAAGGAAATCCCACCCCACCTCAAGAAACAAAATAAAAAGAAAAGGCATTACTCGAGACGTGGCCCAGGCCTCTCGCTACCCGTGCTCAGGAGCTGGCTGGCGCTCCCGGTCAGCGGAGCTCCTCCTCGCCTCAGCACCTGGGAGGTTTTATTTTTTTGTACACTGGTTCAAAGTCGGCACTTCGACTGCAATCTGAACCCAGCACTGAAAGGCACATATCTGATACCCTGTACAAGAGCTATTGTGGATGCTGCAGTGCAGATGGGCAACAAAAGTGGACTCCATTACAGCGGGTCCAAGGATCAGACTGGGAAAAGGAAGTTGGGGAATAAAGCAGATTGCCACCTGCTTCCTGGAAAAAAAAAAAGAAACAAAGCAAAAGGAAACAAACAAAATACTGGCTAAGGTTTTCTACTCTCCCTCCCACAAGCAGCTTTTAAAAATGTCCACGTTAAACTGCAGATTCAAATGCTGGTAGTATCAACAGCTGCATTAAGAAAAATGAAATGAAAAATAGTCTGAAGCCCTGCACCTCCTCCGTTTTTCTTGGCTTATTGCTGACAATCTAGGATAAGCAAGGGACTATTCCTCAAAAGCAAAAGTCTCATTTAAGAAGAAACGAGATTCTGATCCTTCATGTGAAAGTAAGACATCGCATGATTAGGGAAGTAGTAAGCAGCCAATTCATTTCAGAGTTGCCCATCAGACTGTTACTACTCTATTAAAAAATTGTTAATGGGTTCCCCTTTTACTGGAAAGACCAAGAATACAAAAAGGAAGTTTTGGGGAATGTTTGACACCATTTTATTAATCTTCAACTGCAGTGGAAAAATATAACCTTTTACAAGTGCCGTCTTGTGTAAGCTCAAGTCAGTATATATATATTTTATATAAATTTCTTTTTTCCTTTTTTTTGTTTTTGAAGTGCAGCAAGAGACCAATACCACATTAGATTTGATCAAATAAAGAGCACAAAAGGCCAAGCAGTTTCCAAATGGCATTTTATCAGATTTTGTTTGAACATTGAATTTATCCTCATTTTGCAATCCAAAATATTACCTGAAGTTTTATTTTGTTTTTCAACTCTTTGGCACAATTTTTGTGGGTGTTCGGGCTGCTACAGTACAAGTCAGGAGAGATCTTTCCCTTTGCGTTCTCACTGCCAATTCGGAGCACTTAACGCTTATATTTTTGTTTGTAAGCCTGAAATCTTGTTTGACAATTTACTTCTATACCCTCTAACGCAAGAGTTTGCTTTTTTTTTTTTAATTTTTTTTCTTTTTTTTTTTCCCCCATTTCTACATTCACAGTTGAACAATATTAAGGAAGGAAAGGCGCTTTGATGAAACGAGATCATGAAAAGCGTCACTCAGAACGGGAGCTCTGAACATTCGTCAGTGTTTCCCTAAAATAAAAAGCCCTAAAGAGCGACTTTCCTTTTTTTCCTCTTTTCTTTTTTACATCTCTTATGCTGCATCAGTAGACTGAACTTCGGTTAGTTTATGAAATGCAACAGCTAACCCTTTTTTGGGAAAAGATAAACTGCAATGACTTGAAGTTGAGAATGTGGATACCGCCTCATTCACACACACTCACTCTTAGACTGAAAATCCTTCACCCCTCCTTTTATCCCGTGCACCGACAGCATCGCGTGTGGCCAAGGTTGCCGCGGGCGGCTGGAGGCCCGGGCTCCATCTCTCCCAGCAGCCAGAGCCGACCTCGGGCAGAGCGCGCCCCGGCTGAGCCCTGCTTCCTCTTCCAGACCGGCCGCTCCAGGGACGCCAGCCCGGGTCTGTCGGAAGAGGCTGCCCGTTCCCCAGCAGGAGCCGGTCGTCCCCTCTTCCCGAAGGTGGCCGAGGCCAGGCTGCCGACGCAAGTCAGTGCTCAGCTCGCTAACAGCGCCGCTGCTGTTGCTGTGGCGGGATTTTCAATGTGGTGTGTTCCAAGCCTCACTCACTCATCCTCTCATTCCCAAACATTCAGCATCCGTGCACACTCCTCACTTCCGGGTTTTTTCAAAAGATTGGAGATTTCCAGTGGGGGTCTCAGGTGTCATCCCAATGGTAACAGATCTGCAAGCAGAAAGGGCTGGTCAAAAAAGCCACACGCAAGATCCCACGGCCAGGCGATACGAGACACTAGCAGCGAGTGGAAAAAGTCGACTCCACAGAAAGAAAAGAGAAATAACGGGGATATTATCAAAATTCTCAAAGTAGGGTGAGAAAGCTGTAGCAGGCTTATTCTCCCAAATGCAGACACTGTCCTGCCCCTCAACAACCTGCTCCTTTTACAAGGTGCTTCAGGAGGACTGCAGAGTAAACGGACTTCAACTCTGCTGCATTGGAGTAGTTCAGGATTGTCCCAGCCCGGTAAGGACAAAGCATTTCACAATGCAAGAAGCCCTCAAGTCTGCACCTGGTCTTGTCAAAGTCACGCAGTTCACTCTGTTTTCCTGTTTGTATTTGTTCTGATATACAAGACCACAGATGGGGCTTGTTTACAGAACAATAAATTAAAAACAACCTTCTACATAGAACAAGGCTTTTGTGTAGCATCTCTTTCAGACTCAGGAGTTCAGCCAATTTCATAATTATGCAACATGAAAAGGAGGTGGGTGTAATCCCTTACCAAGCTTGATTCTTCAGTTTTCTCAGTTCTTTAGTCGCCCAGGTAGCAAGGGTTTTTGTTTTGTTCGTCTTGGATCTTCTTCCTTCAGTTAGCAGTTCATGTATCATGGGTCTAGCTTCTACTAATTTCAGTACATCTTTTCCAAATGCTGTACACAAATCCCTGCAGAAGCAAGAGAGGCTTTGAGGCTGAGTGCCACAAACAGATGTGCCAGTACCGCTCCGATCAGTTCTTCCTAGCTAAAAGAAATCTGACTCACAGCTAATGTCCTTTTTAAAATGCTGCATATGGTCACTAATTTCAGCAGTAGGAGAGCTGAACAGTTTTCTGGAATTGTGACTAACTGGAGACATTCAATCTCCTGTCCAAAGACTGATCTCCCCAATGTTTCCATCAGCTCTCCACCTAAATTCCCCAGAAAAGATTAAGATGCCCTGGCCTGAGATCTTCCATATCCAAGCAATTGAAGGTTTGGGTTTTTGGCTTTTAAACCCAGATCACCCTTGAAAAATCCCAGATCTGCATGTTACAGTAACTTCAACAACTTTCTCTCGTACCTACAGTTTTTTTACCCTGCCAGTTAAGGACCTCACCTGTGTTACCCACTTGACAAGTTCAGCTAAATTTTTGATGCTCGACTGAAAAAAATCCCAAACTGACATCAAATGCTTCAGACAGTCACGAAAATGCAGCTTTAAACACTAAGGCTGCTGCACAGAGACTTCTATCTAATGAGCGGGCTGTAAGTTTTCAGACGGGATCGGGATGCTCACCCTATCAGTCCAGCAGCACACGCCACTACTCCGTCTGTATGATCCTCATCTCCAGCAATATGGTCAATGTAAGACAGAATAAATTCTACTCTGGGCTGCACCAGCATCACATCCGCTGAAAGAGAACAGCTTCATTACAGGGTGAAACACAGCTCACGTTTAACGGTCTGCCTTTCAGAAGGGCTTCCAGCATACTCCCAGACAGCCAAAATTCGACCCCAAAACCACTCTGATACACAAAGAACAACGCATGCCAGAGGAAGAGCCCTCCGCTGTGGTGTTTCTGAGCCCATTCCCTGCTCATGACAGCGAGCATTCCCTCCCACACAGAAGTGAATTAACAAGAATGTGCCTGTGGATGTGACAACTACCGTGAAACAGCTTATCCAAACAGAGCTCTTCCTATTTCCCTGTCATTTCAGCCACAGAAAGACCACACCAGGACAGAGTACTCACGATGCACATTTTCTTGGTCTCCTTTCAATCCTTGAATGATGCCAGTGTAAGCTTCCAGGCAGCCCTCCCGCAACTCATTCAGGTAATCCACCATATCATAGTCAGACTAAAAAGGCAGCAAGAGAGCATATATGAGCAGTGCCCTTGATAAAGTGTGCACAGCCCTTACTCGTTTATGATTTTAACGAACTGCAGAGCACACTGTTGGCTTACCTTATCAACCTGTGCTTGGGAAGCCTGCTGGAGGGTATTCAGTACAACGTCCAGGTACTTCTTAAATTCTCCTCCAATAGCAAGGGCAATATCACCAAACACTGAAAGAATCTGTGGCTTCACAGACCTATGAACGTTTTCATTCTGAAAGAGATTTCAGCACCATCACATTCAGCTGCACTTCTCTAAGAGGGGAGGAGCTAATAAATTAAGACATTTACTTGAAACGTAAATCCTTATCCTCAATAAATTTGGATTCAATTCAAACACTAAGCGACATAGTTGTCAAACACGGGATCTTCAGAGCATGCCTAACACTTCTGCTTCTCCCACCTCCCACTTTTCCTCTCAATGTGCAAGCCAACTGTTACTAACCAGCTAATGAGAAGGTAAACACTCACCCCCAAGTTCTCCAAGAGCAGCTGCATAACCTCGTCACAAAAAGGCAGGATGTTGGATTGCAGGGCTCTGCATAAGTCACCAACCAGGCCCACTGCAGCCAGACAAACCTGCAAATAGAACAGCGAGTCAAACACCCACCCAGTGAGTCAGTCTTCCACACTCTATCTGTACAGCTTCAGCTGATTCAAGCGCTAAGTAGTGGTGAAAGTCTGCAACCACTGAAGTCACTGACAGGAACGACCCTCGCATAAAGCAGGGGCTCAGCAGCTGCCGTTACCACTTACATAAAGCCCTGAAAGCTGACCACACCTAACCAACAGGGGAGGCAAGGGGTCCAGGTGCCAGCAAAGGGACAGGTACTTGTTCTGAACCACCACTACCAAACGCAGAGCCTAAATATCTGCCCCACAGCAAGAACCGTGACTTGACCTTCTAATGGAAATTCACAGCCAGTAGCAACCTCTCTCCTCATCAAGGCCAACTAATATGCAGCCACTGGGAAAACCCAGGTGTAAAGCCAATTAAGGCCTTCTGCTGAATTAAGTAGAAGAGTGTCTAAGTTTGCGCATGCAGACAGTAATTACAGAAAAATCTATGGGGCTCCAATTTTTGTTTCATCACCAAAAGCTGTGGTGTTTTACAGATGCACACGCGCTGAACTCAGCACCTGAGAGCAGGTGAGAAATTCAGAGGTTGCGAGCACAGGGCGGCCTGGTTTGACCCACCTGGTACTCTGCGTAGTTCTTCAGTCCGATGCCAAGGAACGGTTTGAAGGCGTCCATGTACTTCAGAAACTCTCCACCTAAGACTGTGCATGGAAAATATTCTTGTCAGAAAAAATTCCCAGCCCACTACGTATATGACGGAACTCACCAAAAACAGAAACTCAACATGTTCTACCCCAAACCAGTACCTGTATTTTCCACTGAAGCACAGCAAATCAATTCTCCACTAGATGTTAGACAAAAATTGAGCACTGGTGAAATACATCCGTCGGGACTAAAATGATTCAGAGCCCAACTCCTCGCAGGCTTTTGAAGATAAACAACCCATTCCGCCCCGCGCTAAGAAACGATGCCGGGCGCTCCCTGACCGAGCACGGCAGACGCAGCAGCACGCTTCAGGCAGGGCTCTGCACGTTGGGTTCAGTGCAGCAGGAGCACCACTGCCCAGCTCCGCACCAGCTGAAAACGGAGCCTTGTCACTCTGCTTTACTGCCACGCAGCCGGAACATCCTCCCTTTGGAAACGGCTGCTCAACCTCTTCACCTCACGGCTGTGCAGTTCGAGCATTCCCCAGTGTGTTTGTGTTTAGGAGATATTAAATATTTGAAGTGAAAGACTTCCTTTATGCTATGTCTGTTCTTCTCCAACTCCCGCCTTCCCCAGGACACTTGCATTACTAAGGTCGCCCGTGCAAACATCTATCCAAAGGGAAAAGGCCTTTGTCTCACGGGGACAGCTTTCCATTTCTGCTTGCTGCCTAGCTTCAATCCTCCCCCTTGACTTGCCCATTCACTTCCCAGCTTCCTCAGACAAACCCAGGAGCAGTCATAAAGCTGTCCTCTGCAGTGGGGCACCCGCCGAGGTCACAGACCTGCTCTCTGAAATGTTGGAAGGGGCTGCTCCAAAAAGCCCAAACTAACGGCTGTGTTTACAAGCTGTCCTGTGTTCTTGGAGCAATGGGCACGTACTGCTGCTGGAAATGCATCTGGTCACCTGAAGAGGCCCTGAACAACCCAGTCACAGTTACAGCCTCAGGAAGATCCAAAGGAACCTCTTCCCGAGCCATGCTCTCTGAAGACCCGTGTCCGAACCACGCGGGGCTTTTACCCGTGGCAGCAGAGGGCACCGAGGTTACACACAGGCTGTCAGCAGCTCCTCAACTCCCACAGCCACGGACGGAGCGTTCGGCAGCACTGCTCCTGGAGCTCCAGACACCAGCTTCTGAACACGAACCCCGAAGCTCCAACTGCCTGGACTGCCACAACCCAAATTTTATTTAACTTCACAAATCCTGACTCGCTCTAACGCTGCTCTTTGCCGGTGTGATTTCTTTTAAATAAGAACAATGACTATAAATCAGCCATTGACAAAACATCCCAAAACAGCAACGGGTCTCAGGCAGCAGGCAAGTATGAATCATTAAGATAACGTTCAGCCGGTGCTGCAGCAGCACGAAGCCAGCAGGTTCCCATTGTGCTCAGCACTGCACAGGGTAGCGCTAGCTCTTTTTCCTGGCAAAATTTGCATTGTAACTACGTTATTAACGGAAAACGAGCTATTCATTCAAGAAACACAGTCTAGCATAATCAGGCAGTCTCAGGGCTTCAGTGACAGATGTGGTGAGCTGTGCGGTCAAAACCGTACCTCAAGCAAGGCAGGAACCAATGCTGTTTTTTTGCCAGATAGTCAAAAAGAGAAGGAAGCGCTCGGGCTCTGCCCCAGTCCCGCTCCCCCCAGCACCCCCAGCTCCGCAGCACGGCACCGACCTTCCACCAGGGTGCTGACTGCCATCAGGGCGTCCTCCTGCACGCCCCCCGAGCCGGCCGTGCTCTGGAACATCCTCAGCAGCGATGCCATCACCACGTCCGAGATTTGCAGCGCATCCTGGTGCTGAACCTTCCGGAGGACGTTCTAGGCAGGAAAGGGGAAAGAGACTGTAACTGCTTCTGCACGTGCTGGGCTGAATTATGCCTCCACATCTGTGCTGCCTCTGAACACTCAGGACCACACTGGGCTGCTAAAAGCAAGGCTGCTGTTTGAACTCCACCGCTGCAGAAATATGCTTTGTCAGTGCGAGCACAAAGTCCCATTCATTTCGGCTGCACTCCATTTCCCAGCTACAGAACAAGCCGAATTTACCTTTCCTGCTGCATAGGCTGTTCTCCAGGCCTTCCTTTTGTAAGCTGGCATTAAACGTGACCAGCCCAAATTTGGCCCTACAAAAAAAAGCCCTTTTTCCATCACAGCAACGTGACAATCTCGTATTGCCAATTAGAGGCTGCATGGAAGCTTTGCTTCTGCACCAAAGAATTCAACTGCAGAGATAATGCCTGTTAAACTGAGATGCAAGCTTGTCTACTGCTAACTGCAGTCAAACCTCTCCTATCTGGGATAAGCAGAGAATAAATTAACATAGAAACAATGCAAAATGCATTAGTTTACATGAACATGTTTAGCACTGAGGCATCTGAAAAGCAAAACTGATTTCTGAAGGGAGCAGAGGCAGCCCAGCACAGCAGGAGAGCAGCCTGGGGAGCACGGCAGCACGTCACAGCGAGCAGGAGGCTCCCCGGGTAAATACCTGAGCTTCTCCTCTGCTCCCACTGTACAGCCCTGACCGTCCCTTTCGGCGTACAGACTACAGAACACAATTGTGACTTATCCTTATTTACAATATAATTGCACTTCCTATGAAAAGGATTGATCCTTTAACCTGCACAGGAAAATAATTATTCGACGTCTGATTCTTTAAACTGCGTCACTCCAGAGAGATTGAGTTTGACTGTTCAAATAATAGGTCTTGATTTAATGGTTTCTCTCTCCTGCTGGAAATACCATGCAACAAAATGGCACGCTTTACTAAGTAACACTGAAAAAATTCTCCTGCTAATTTTTACTTAATGGAATTAAGTATCTGCTGCAGCTACTGTAAATACTTAAAGCTCAGATTTTGTGATAACGAAGAAAGCTGCGTCTGCAAATTAAAACTAGCAGCTTAATTCCACGTGTGCTATCTGTACCAGTTTCCAGAAGGGAACAGAGGTGTCCTGAAAGACCTCAGTGACCGAGGTCTCCCCACTAAATCCCACCACTAGGACAGATGGTTTCCATCTACCTTTTATTTGAGAAATTACCCTAAGAATCAGAGAGGACCAAAATATCAGCTAATGCTACAGTCTTGAATTAGAAGGAGTAAGTCAAAATTTCTCAAACCAAATTGAAGACAATGCCCAGGAGATTTTATAACCTCACTTAAGAGGATGGAAGCTAAAACCCATGGCCATGGCAGGCATGGCCATGAAAACCCATGGCAGGTTTTCACCCGCAGGTGAGGAAAAGGCTCGGTCTCCTCAGCTAACAGAAATGAAAGAAACTCCAGAGAGTGGGTAACAAAACAGAACAAAGGAATAAATCTGAGCAGAGAGAGATGCGGAACTCTGCTTTTATTTCAGATTACATGCTACTCAGCTACATCTCCAGGAGAAAATCCTTTCTTCTGTGAGCCGCATAGAGCTGTGCTGATGCTGAATCCACGTCTATTATACAGTTCTAAAGCAGCACCTTGTAACTTTTAATAAGCTGGGCATGACAGCACAGCACCGCTCTTCCTGCAGCGCAAACAGGAAGGCTTCGGTATCAAACACCCCGTATCTCATGTGGATGGTCTGATCAATGTCCAGAGCGGTTTTAGAAAAAGAGGTGGCTGTTTTCAGCAGACTTCGTAAGAACAGGCAAGGAACTGAAATGTGCTAGTGCTCCAAGTCACGTGGGCTGTTCATTACCAGATGTTTAATTTCAAGGACACTTAGTGCATTTTAATTAGTGCCGTTTTAAATAAGAACACCAGCCACAAGAGGCAGATGAACAAATTAAAGCTGTTACGGAGATTTTTTTTTGCCTGTGCCAACCAGAGCAGTTGTTCAGTCCATAGCCAATATAAGAGCCAATCTGAACATACATACAGTTCTTAACATGCCACATACAAGGTACTTTATTTAAAAAAAAAAGTTATTTTCAACTTTGTGAGTTGCGCTCTGCTACAAGGGGTGAAGCGTTCTGAACCCTGCACCACCTCCCACAGGTGGGAGCTCCCCATTCAGAGATCAACACCGGAGCTAAGTCTGCATCCCTGGGGGCACAGGGACACCCCTTAAACCACCTCTTCCCAAAACCGCAAAGCAGGAAACAGGAACTTACCTGGAGAGTAGCACAGAGAAGAGACTGAAGATCATTGAACTGGATTCTGTCTGAAGTGCTCTGGATATGAGACTGAAAAAGAACAAACCCCACATATAGAACGCCTTCTTCACAGTCCATGAAAATCCAGCAGATTTTGACAGCACTTCAAGTTGCAGAGAATCAATTTTAAATATTTGTTTCTTCAAAATTTAAGATGAGAGGTGCTGTTTTTGAGCTTAATATATCTACTATCTATAAAAACCAAGGACATGTTATACCATGATATATACACTCAGCAACAACACTCATTTTTCTATTCCAGATGAAGCCAAACAACAGGGGTTTAAACATCACGTTCACCTACCTCCATCTGCAGAACTTGCTGAAGTCGTTCCATAATGACCAAAGTTGTCTTTTGGACAGCAGGGTAACAGTCCTTGGCACTATTTTTCACTATTTCCATCAGAGCTTCATACGCAGAGCTCCTCAAGTTATTCTGGTGTCCATCAGGCCTGTAACAGAAGGAATGTATTTGCAGCTCCCAGTGCTCAGGCTTGCTTAGAAACAGACTTTTTTTTTTTAGTAAATTGGTAACAGCTAAATTCTAGTGTTGTGACAAGCTGAAGCAAATCATATTTCTGTATTCCAAGACTTGTAAGTAAATGAAATTTCTGAAGCCATTTTTGGACCATTTTTTTCATTTGCTATTAATGACTTCCAATATCTTCAGTCACAGATAGCAAGCTCAGGAGCAGAAAACGCTTCAAACCCACATCTTCCAGTGTGCTGTTACCCTGCCTGGGAAGAAATGGTCTCAAGAGGTGAGAGGCATACATTTTACCTCTCTGACATCCCTCTGAGACATCAATGAGGGTGTTAAGCTTGAAACAAAGACAGATCTATGCTAAGACGGAATTCAGAGCCTTGAGCGAGACACTACACTTCTGGTTGGAAGAGAACGAGACAGGAGAGAGTTTAGACTTTGAATTGTTCAGACAGGGACACCATTTAAGAAGTTATCCTGCAGCAAAAGTCTTCAACTGAGGATTGAACTGATCCAAGAATTGAACTGCAGAGCTGTCAAGATTCTTTATACTACCTTGAAGGCAGAATACAACTTCACTACCCTTATTTTTGCCTCTGCAGAACTGAGAAAATATTTTGCCTCGTCTATATTTCAGCTTCGTTGGGAGAAGGACAGTATCAAGCCTAACTAAGCCCTCAACTCTTCTGGGAGTACCTGGTGCTAACGTAAATGGATTTAACAAGGCAGCAACAACCACGGCACAGAACAGTCACAGTAAACTAGTTATGTCTTGCTGCGATCCTTATTATTCAATGGCCTTCTAGCCAACCTTTAAGAGTCTTACAAATACTGTACAAAGATCTGCACAGTATTACACTGTGGTCCACAACTTCAAATGAAAACATGGAATAGGCACTCTTGGGGGAAAGCCCAGGCTTACTAGAAGCAGGTATGGGCAAAACTCTGAGAAATTGTTCTCTATTAACGGTGTTCTTCCTCTGGAAGCGTGTTCTGTATTTCACATGAAGTCAAAAAGCCCCATCTAATAAAACATCATTCAGTTCTAAGCTGCAAGAGAAAGACGACCAACAGCCTAAAGTTTTGGTTTACTTAAAAAAAAAAAAAGCATCTTTGTAGAGCTTAAGCCAGCTGGGTTAATGTTACCTATCTGTGGTCTCCAGAAGTTTCTGAACTATAAGCTCAAATGAAGAGGATAAGCAGTAGGTTGCTGGTTCTTCCTGATCATCAGCTACATCTGCAGCTTCATAGGCAGCTTCAGCAAGACTAGTAAAGGCCTGAAACACAGAACAACCATTTCTGTTATTTAAGTGAGTTTACTCTTGCAAGTCCAGAAACACATATCCCAACAGTTCTCGTGCTAACAAAACAACCAGGTGCAGGATTAACAGTTCCCTCCACGAGCTGGTAACGGTTTAGTGCACTGAACTTTGGTGCAAGAGTGACGAAGGTTTCTAAGACTCAACGTAAGCATCACCGTGCGAGGCAGTCGCGCTGCCACAGACACATCTGCAGAGTGCTGCTGGTCCCAACAACTGAATAAAGGCAGACTGCCTGAACTACACAGGCTATTAACAGACTCTACCCACTGCCTGGCATTACCATTGCAAGTTAAAATCGTGGTTTAGACAAGGCTGCTCAAATTCCCAACTGCAGAACAACTCTGAGCTCTGAGACACGTGGATTAAAAAAGCTGAAAGCCTCCTCATTTTCACTTCAATCTAAAGACGCATACTAGTCATCATCTTCAGAAGACAAAAGCCACAGCTACATGGACTTTTGCCAGGATCAGCAGATCAGGGAGAAGCTTCCACGCTGACTAGAAGCCTTCAAATCTCTAGAATACTGACAGAATGAATCTTGTCATTTCTAGAACTTGTTTTGACGTGCAAATACTCATCTCTAGCTGAACTCCTATTTAGCAGCTCTGTTAAAAGGCAGTAAGGGACACATCCTCTTTATAGTGAAAGATCAGATATGCTACGTGGTAGTACACATTCATCAAGACGATACAGCTGACGTTAGCAAGCCAACCCGAGGGATTGCAGCTCTGTAAGGGAACAAAAAAATTCATGCTCCTCGAATTAGTTTTGAAGCCACTTCAGAAGCGGGCTTAGGTAACGGGAAACAAGGTATCTTGTGTCTCCCTCACGATTAAGCAGGGAATCCAGCTACCCCCAAGAAAAAAAAATCCTAGCATGCCTACTCTAAGCACCCATCACACCTGCTATCAAGAACAGCTTCCACAGCATCTTCAAACTTAAGGTAACTTTACGCTTAGTTTTAAAGGAGAAAATTGCTAATATTAACTACTTATTTCTTAAACAGACTTGAGATAACTTACAGTTAACAGCTGTGCTTGCTGGACGACCAAGTCATGAATCACCTCTGAAGCCCATTTAAGCGTGTGAGCACATATATATGTGTGTGTGTATATATATATGTGTATGAGCTGTGCTCCCCTCGCCTTTTTTTTTTTAAATAGAAACTTATCACACACCAAACAGCGAAGGGACTGCCTTACCCAACACACATTGGAGGCCACTCGGGGCTCAGCACTCAGGCCCTCAATCAGACACTGCAGCAGTGGAGCGAGGTAAATGTCATTGATGGCAGCTTCGGGAAGCATCTCACAGATCCTGCCCACGGTCCATGCTGTTGTGTCTCGAACCACAACGCTGGGGTCCTTCATTAGTTCTATTAAAGTTGGCATTGCCTAAAACACAATTCCAGCCAAGAGAAAGGTGTGATCATATGCAATATAGGGAAACACGAACTGGCCACTGTTTCTAATTTTAACGTATTACCTATGGTAATGAGGAAAAGCAGACATCCTTCTGCTTCTCCTCAGAAGAGCAACATGCAAAGCATGTGTCCTCCACATAAATCCAAGTTTTCTGTTTTACAAGCCTCCAAGAAACACAGATAATCTTACCTGTATAACTAGTGGTTTGAGCTGGTTAGGCTCTGGTCCTTCCAAAATACACCCAAAAGCCATCACAGCTGCATCTCTGTATCGCCAATCTGGATTTTTAATGTGTTCTTTAATAAATGGCAGCACATGAGGAACAATGTCATCTTCGCAGCAGGTCGCCAGGAGCATGAGGCAGACTCCTGCTGCTTTACAGGGGTTCCAGTCATCGTCGTCATCGTTTTCATCCTAGGAGGAGAAGAGCACCCTGTCACTCTGGGAGAAAATCTCTCTTACCACTCCAAGGCAGTGGCACCCCGTTGGCATTGCTGCAACACCGCCCTGTGGCCAGGTGTTCATTCAGGTCTGGAAGTGCTAGAGAAACAGCCTGAGTTCCTTGCACCATCGGTACCTTTCCATCTCGGTGTAAGACTCCTAGCTCCTTACTGACAGGCCTACAGCAGCCTCACACATCTTCCAAACCGCTTCTCTCTCCTCTAGGTGGAGATTTTGTGGTTTTGTTTTTTGATCCATGCCATTGCCTTGCAGAGTGGCCACTGTACCTAGATGCAGTCAGTTAAATAGCTTCTTCCCCCCAGCTGTTAGCTCAGCCAAGTTCCTTTGAAGCTGTGTACCTGTGATTCTATTATCTGTTTTATCTTCCCTGGTTTAACAATCACTTCAGAACCTCCTGCAATTTAACTCTCCGCACCCAAGCGGACAGCAATACAAGAACAGGGAAACAATTCTCTGGTTTCACTAGGAGCACCAACCACTTTCCCAGTTCATCACAGTAAGTAAATGAACTCCATCCTGTATAGCTTAATTAACAGTTTTATTTTATAATTAGACCTGCTGTAGCAAGTGATTCCATTAATTTTTATTAGACTGTGAAACAGAGTCCAAACAAGTCCCTGTGAAGCGCTTAATAGCTACTAAATAAACATGGACCTCACAGCTGAGCATGTAAAGCTCAGGAATTCCAGAAATTGGATCTCAAATGCTGCTCAGACTCTGTATTGGCTTTAATTTCACAAACATTTCACGAGGAATACAGGTAACTATAAAACCTCTTCAGAAATCATAAATACAGATGTGTCTTAATGGGATTCAGCATAAAAGCGACAGTCCATGCAGTGTCAAAGTCTCAGCCCTAAAGAACGATGCGTCATTATGTCAGGGTGGTGCACAATGCCTCATCACGGACCAAGGGCTGCTGCTACAGGTGCTCAGGGCAAGCACACGGTTATAAACTGCCCGAGGGGACCTAAAGCACCTTTTGGACCAAGCCTGTCAAGAAGTCAGTTATGCAAGCGAGCGATGACCACTTTCACATGCAGCAGGCATTTTGCAACTCACCTGTTTTGTTAATGTCTGTGTTAGAATTGGGACCAAATACTGTAGCGCTCCCTTAGCGTAAAATTTGCTAGTGTGCTCCGGAGGCCTTCCTTGCTCTGCTGCCTAGAAAGAAGGTTATAAAATGGTTCTCAGTGGCTATATAGGCATGAAGTCTGAGTTATGAACTGCAGTAGATAGGGATTCCCTTCTGCATGCTTTCCTCTCCTTCCCAACACAAACTAAGTTACCATAACACACAGGAACCTCAAGGACACTCTGCACCAAGCCCAGTTAAATATTCAAATAAGCAAGTTCAATTTGCCATTCCATACATGTATTGTGTCCCTCCTCGCATGGTACAAATATAAATATTTTCAGTTTGCAGTTACGTATAATTAACAAGTGACCCCAAGTAGGAAAAGCAAGAGGCCTTGCTGCATACAGACTAAACCTACATGCTTACTGTCCTTTTATCCTTGCTATTTTGGGCAGGCAACACAAAATATATATTTAGCTACTTTTAAAGATGGATATGATTCATCTAGAGCTCTTCAAAGTTTGTTATTGATCTTTGCAACTAATTTATGCAAACAGCATCTGCATGCAGAACAATACCCCAAATTCATCTCCAGCCCATCCATTGTAAAGGATAATGATTAGTTTTATTGCATACCATAATTTTAAACTTAACTCATGAATAATGTATTATATAGAACGTGATCAGTCTTTCTGCACACCAGGATAGGACTAAGTTGCCCGTGCCTCTAACAGACCCTAGAAATCCTACACATCAGCACAGCACAGACGCTACCAGGCCTCACACACAGCAGGTAATTCGAGAAACACTCTCCCTTCAACATGGAACATATTTCAGCAATTCAAGATGCTAACTTAATGAAGCAACAGCTCAAAGATATTACTAATGGTGGCTTCTGTGCAACCTTAGCTACAAGCTTCACGTTTACCTTGAACGGCAGAATAAATCAGTCATAGCTGAGCCCTGATTAAGGCAGCTGCCAACACCCAAGCTAGCAGCTAACAGCTAAGCTGGGTACCACCACACTGCTGCTGTCTGCAGCACACCCGATACCCGCAGAGCCAACAAGCCTTGTGGGCTTCATGCAGCCCCAGGTCTCAGCTTCTGTATCAGACATGCATCACGCAGCATCAGAGTGGTGCATGGTGTCTCATCACAGACCCAGAACTGTCACACGAGGGGCTCAGGTTGGCTCTCCTACAGCAGCAGAAGTTTTGAAGAACAGGAGCACTTCCGATGTGGTTTAAAAACATTCCCATACAGATGCTCACAGGCACTTGCCATTTTTCAGTGGTCATTTCCAAGCTCACCTCTGATGCCTCTATAGCGAGGTCCATCTCCTCATCGCAGACGTTGGACCAGAACTCTATCCCCTGTAGAGCCACCTCATCTATGTCGCTTTTCATTGCTTCAATAGTTATCTTTAGAAACACAAAAGAAAGGAAGGGAAAACAGAATGTTTTAGCATGTTATTTCTCCTCAAATATGCTCCCCAATTTTGGGCCAAGTGGTAAAAGATTCTAGATTGTCTGAAATTATGTGCCACGTTTGAGTTACTGTTCCTGAAGACAAACTCATCACTCACAAGTTTGTCAGTCACCAGCACCTGGTGAGGGCTGCAGAGCAAATCAAGCAGCCTGCACTGTCCTAACACTTGGGAGCCTCAAGTCTGAGGCACCCAACGTTGGCTTTATGGATTTTGCTAGGAGAGAAGTAGTCACAGCATGCACTCAAAGACAGAACTACATCCAAAGAAAGAAAAACAAATTAAGACCGTAAGAAAACTTTTCCTCTCAGATTAAGAAGACAAGGAAGTACAAGCAGAGATCAATTACATATAAGAAACCTGAGTACTCACAGCAAAAAGAGCAGGACCCATATATGTCTCCATATACTGATAATAAAGGGACATTATCTTCACCAAATTCTGTAAGGCAGCCACTCGTACCTGCCAGAGTACAAAATGGATCAAAGATGTGACATTTCCCTGAGCGCTCTGATCAACAAGCATAGCTGTAGCCTACTACCACAGGCTAACAACCCAGGCCTTGTACTGATTTGGTTTACTCCCAGGCCTTGTACTGATTTAGTTTACTCCATGCCTAGTAAGGTTTTTCACCATGAGCAACTTAAATCCTCTTGGTAGTTTACTATTTTTAAGCATAAAATTCACTGTGTTTGAGAATTTACACGTGCACCAGTCTCTTAATAGACTGTTGTTTATTTTATGTAACACTTTTAAATTGTTTATTATGATGCCAGAGATTCTAGTCATCTGCCCAAGAAAGGAACAGGGGCAGATCAGGGCACTTTTTTTCCACCCACCTTCGCATTGTATCATTTTCACTCACCCTTGTGTCTGGACATTGTGTTGCTTCACAGACTACTTGCATAATAAAGTGCCTTTCAGACTGAAGAAGAAATAAAAGAACATTAGAACTGTATTACAAATGCACTGAAGTCATTGCAAGCCTTCCTATGGCGAATGTATTTTGGGTCAGAGCTAGTACAAGCACTCAGAGAACACTTCTAAACATCAAGGAATGGTGCAGGTTACTATTCACTGCAGTATTTTGATTAATTTCTTTCTCAAAGCGGAATCCCAATCCACTTTAAAAGATGCTTAGTAAGCTGTCCAAAATAGAAAGATAAGGCAGAACTGAAGATACTACATATTCTGAGACAGCAAAACAAAACAAAAAAAGCTTACTGTTTCATCAACTACTTCAGCAATTGCTTCAAGAAAGCTCAAAACTCAGTCAGGACAAAAATTTCTTGGGGCAGTACCTGGATGGTTTTGCATTTTAGTAGGAAGGAACAGACTTAGAGGCCCAGGCTATTTACAGCCCTGAAGCCCAACAGGAACACTCTGCACCTGCATCTCAAATTTTGAAGGACTCCAGTTGATCCCCATCAACACCTGATGAATAGTTGCCTATGAAAAGTTTTCATTAAAAGACCTTCTAAGCTGAAGGTTCAATATATGATCTTCTCCATACTCCCCCTGGTAGGGACCTAGAGAACATACTTTATCCAAAAAAGGGAAATTAAAAAAAAAAAAAAAACCAAACACCCAATAGATGCCCCTGTTTTGAAGGCTCTTACAGGCCTTCCTCCCCCAGCCATTTCCAGAGGCAAAGTTAAATCTGGATTGCTGCCACACCACTTGAAAGAAAGTGCTGATCCAAGCTTGGACGCTTACAGCAGTATTACAGACTAGAGTTTGATTAGGAAGCAGAGCATCTAATAGGCTAAGCTCTAAGGTCAGTTCAAATTTATCCTAAAAAAGTCAATGCCGCCTCCTTTCCATTGATGAACCTCTCTGAAGACTTCCACGGTGTTTCTGCACTACAACAAGAACACCCTGGATTTAAGGAAACGAATCCAAGTCTCAGCTGTTGTAGAGTTATGCATCAAAACTCAGCGTGGTGCATGATTTCTCATCATAGACCGTGGATTCAGTCCTTGCATTTTAGGCCAAGAATCGCTATTATTGTCCCCCTTACCTCTTTGTCAAAATTTGCTTTGGTGAATTCCAAAGAGTTCAGGAGTGCATTAGTAGCTGCTAGCTTCACATTGTTGCTGGGCTCTTCCTTTCTCATTCCCTGGATGATAGCTGTCAGGATCTCATTGGATTTGTCCTGAAGTTGCTCTGGGTCCTAGAAGAGGTGTTGATAAAGTTACTTGCCAGCTGAACAACTTTCTCTGTATTTTAAAGTATCATCAAAGTTTGATCGCAAAATCTACAAGCAGAAATTGTTAAGACGTTAAGGCCAAGAAATCTTTTGTTCACTGGGAGCACCAGAACACAAATACAGGAGATGCGTGCACCTGCACATCTTCACAGCTTCTGATACAGAAAAGACGACTGAACTGAGGATGGAGATTCCAGGTATTTAAGTCAAACTCCACTGTTTCAAATTATGGGCCAACAAGCTCCAGGCTACTACTCCAATTAGCAAGTCAAGGATGCTGACTTTTTTCCAGTCCCATTACATGCTGGGCAGAGCTCTACGACAGCAGTTGTGATACTGTTATCGGTAAAGCTGTCAGTCTTCTTTAGACATAGGATGAAAACATACAGCATGGGTCAGCAGCAAGGAGAGCTACCTGTTCAGCATTCAAGGCTTCAATATTCAAGTTGTGAACACAGACCAAAGATTAGTTTTTCTTCATTGTAAATTGACTACAAGACTTGTGTTAATTGTTATATCCGAATTTATCCAGCTGTAGATTCCCAAACTAGGGGGATCATGTACAGTGTCACGATGCGACTGACACAAACGTAGTGCAGAGATCCTGGCTACAAAATACCCAATCAGTAAACCAGGGTCTCCAAAAATCCTAAGGCTAACAATAGGTACCACCCAAACAACCAACTAACCTGCACTCGAGTCCAGCAGGATCTCCTAACAGATCGTGCTGGACCTGCAGCCCTCCCGTGAGCTCCTACATTTCCTGATTTATTTCATTCAGCCTCCGAGAAGCAACCGACCTCCACCCTAAGCCTGTCCCCCTGCACTTTGCTGTCTTCTCATTGTTTTGTGTGGCATCGGTCAGCACAAGCTGCTCGTTCAGCATGCTGACAAGCACGCACCTTTTCAGGCAGCTTTCAAAATCTGACTCCCACTGCTCCTTCCCTATTCCCTACTCCGCCTGTTTCTGTCACTACCCATCCGTGGTCATCTTTTACTGCTCCTCACCTTGCCCGAGAGCGCCTCCCTCACCCCCTTTTCCCTGTCCTCCACGAGAGGGGCACCTGCTGCAGACACCACGCGCCCCGGAGCTCCCCGCCTGCCCCCGAGGCGGCTGCGATGCCCACGCTGCGTCCTTCTGCCTGCGGGCAGCCTGCCTGGGGCAGCGGCAGTCAGCAAAGGAGAGGCACGGGAACATCTGCAACCAAACCTGCTCACGAGTAAACCAGTCCCCTGCAGCCTGACAGAAGCACCGAACAGAAGATCTCTCGTTCTGCCTCCCCACGCCAAAGTTCAACAAGCAATGTGCTGATCTGCATTCTCAAACGCTTTCAGTGGCACCGCACCGCAGCAGCCCATTTTGTTTTTCAGCGGTAGGTCTGGCAGCATGCAGGGGCTTTGCCAGCAGTTCAGAGCCGATACCTGACGACACGTCGTGATACTGCAAACTACGCTCATAAAACCTCGAGACCTTCTGTAGACGGTGCCCCAAAGAGCAAGGTATTCTTGCCTGTGCTCCTTTGTTATCAAAAAAGAGATTCCTCGTGTAAGATGGAGCTAACGCCCAAAGGAACCGAGCGCTCGCTGCTCATCTGAAGCACTTTACCTAACCAGCCACAGGCTGAAGTTTTCTGGCAGCACCCCTCCCCACCTCACGACCACAGCGACACAGACTTCAGCCTGCACCTTACGAAAGGTGACCTGGATTTCCGCTGTGAAAGCAGGTCAGCTCTTTCAGACACCATTCCTGCCTGTTTACTGCCTGTCATTGTTCGCTGAGAGATCCTCGGGACAAGCACGAACAGCCAGCCGAGAGGAGGCCGCGCAGCTTACTGGGGAGAGGTGTAACGAATGGAAGCCTGGAAGAGAAGATGTGCTGGGAGAGGTTAGGGCAGCTCGGCACACTTCAAACATACTCACAATATCCTGGCAGATGTATCCGATGGCCTCCAGCGTGGACTCTTTCATGTGCTCTGTGCTGTGCTGGTTTGTTACGTTAGCCACCAACTGGGGAATGAGCTCGGGCCACTGGCTCATGGGGATCTCGGCGCAGGCAATGCCGGCCACGCACTGCGAGGCGGAGCTGGGCCGGTACGTCTCCGTGCCCAGCGTCTGCAGGACCTGCGGGAAGAGATCAGCACAAGCACTCGGGTCAGCACCCAGGGCGATGGGCGCCGCAGCCGGGTCCTCCCCGGGTGCTATTACCGCTGCGCCCCTTCCTCGGTAAAGCGGCTCGCTCGTCTCATTTCTCCCTCTGCAAAAACAGGCCCCTGACCACAGCCAAGCGCCGTTTGAGATGAACTTGGCCAGGGCTACCCCTTGCAGGAAGTGTGCTACAGCTGTGCGATCGCGCACGCTGCCACCACATCCTCCGCATCCCATGCGCGGCGCCGCACACCGCCGTGCGCGCCGGTGACTCACCGAACGTCCCTCCCCGCTCGCACCGCGGAGCGGCCTGACAAAAGCTAAGCTAACGTGCTTTAAAATCCACCCGAAACACCGCTGACGCCAAGATGACCTCAGTACGACTAAGTTTTATTTCTTTTTGCTTGCAGTCGATCAGAAGAGTAACTTTTCTGTACACCTCAGTAACTGTTAGGGAAACCCAAAGGAGGGAGGGGCACGGATTTGTGTCAGATTTCTGGTGGCACACCTCGGCCTCCCACAAACCCGCCCAACAAACACCCCATTCCTCGTGTTCTTGAGTTTCTCCCAGACTCTACAACTCTTCCCCATCCCCACCCCAGCCCTGGACCAAGGCTCTGGGCTGAGAGCACTGGCTGGCACCGAAGACCACACAGCCTCACCACGGGACGAGGACCAGGCCCTGCCAACTCCCTGCCGCCTAATCAACGCGCACTAATTGGTCACTCAGCTCCTCCACACGGCGGTGGAAGTAACGGCAATCCTCACAGCTGAGGAAAGGGCCAATTGAGGGGAACTGTTAAGGGGAAGCACCAAACGTGACAGCACGATAAGACATAAGGACTTTGCTTTAGTTTGACATAAACGCAGCAATGAAGCGGCTTTGGTAGCTTTAATACGCGGCAATATGACAGCTCCTGGTGACGGGATACGCCACGATCCTATCATCAACGTAAATAACAGGCCATGTAATCAGCGACCCAACCTCATTCTGCGAGATACTGACTCAAAGCTGCCTGTTAAGACAAGAACAATTAGCTGAAGCGCAGAGCCAACTTGCGTCAACGACACGGAGCGCTGCGCACACCCAGGCACAACTGTGCTCCTGCAGGAGAGCTCAGCCACCACGCGTGCAGAGCCCAGGGGTCCTCGGGCAGATCCCTCACCTGGGCCAAGGTTTAACCATTCCCCGTTCCCCACGTGGAACCTGCCTGTTTATGGCTACCTTCCTCTGAGATGTAAAATCTGCCAGGCCCTGTGCGCACGTGTGCGCTCACACACATGGAGCGCCTCAAAGGTGTTCACGAGGGACTGGAAAACAGCTGAGGAAGCTGCTCAGGTGTAAGAAGAGAAAACAAAACCAACCCAGCGGAACCCACAGAGCGGGGAAGCTGTGCCCACCAGCTCCAGCCATCACACCCGACTGTTCGGACCCCCTCTGTAAAAACATTTCCATGCGACAATGTGAAAAGCAGCAGCCTCACACCTCTTTGGTTTTCCCCCTAACGCTTCTACAGGTTACACCGGCTGTAAGCAACGGAGCACCAAAGCGAAGTCAAGTTACTGGTCTCGGGAGGGGGAGCAGCCAGCAAGCGGGAGACTTAGGGGGGAAAATGATGGAGAAGACCTTCATCACTGGGCCCCCCCCCCAGGAGAAACCAATGGGCCAAAACCAGAAAAACAGAACAGAACAGAAGGGAGATGCGGGACTCACATAGTTCTTGACCTCTCTGCGGGCATTGGCGTCGATGGCGAGCCACCGCTGCTGGTACTGGGCCTTGATGTCGGGGTCCTTGGAGGTGAGGGAGTTCTTGATCTGCAGCCCGGCCGCCACCCGCGCCACCTGGCTGTTGCCGGGGTTGGCCAGCACTCTGGACAGTTCCACCAGGAAGGTCGGCTGTGAGGAGGAGGAGGAGGAGGAGAGGGAGGAGGAGGGCGCTGAGACCCAGCCCAAGCGCCCAGCACCCCCCCCCCCCCCCGGCCACGAGCCCCCCGCCCGCCCGGGGTTAGGAGCCCAGCTGCTGAGCAGAGCCGCTGGGAGGAGGCGTGAACAGGCCCCGACTTCGCTGGGTGTCGTCGGCTCACCCGAGGGGCCGCCACCTTCCACACCAGGGCCTGCCTGAAGTATTCCTTTAAAGAACGACCCGGGTCTCCAGCCGAGGTTTGTGTCCCCTGGGTGGGTGTCAAACGCGGCGAGGAGCCGCTCGCTGCCTTGCTTCGAGGCAAGCACCCAACCTGAAGCCTCAGCACTGAAACCTCTGCGTCCCGCTGGCCGTGTGAAGCCTTTGCCTGCTAAGGAAACCTTCTGGGAAAGGCTGGAGACAGCCGCGCAGGTCTCAAAACCACTTCGTGCCAGGCAGGGACGTGGCTTTCCTGAGAGCGTTTAACAGGCAGCTACACCCAACGCATCGCCAGGTCCGTGTAACGGGGCGTACGGCACACGGGAAGGTTTCAGGGCACCAAAAATAGCTCCTTTTAAGATTTAGCTTAACTTCCGAAAGCTCAACAGAAAAAGAGTAACTCCACTATCTTGGACTTCACTTTTTGAGCGATCAAGTGCTCCTCCTCACCGAACCGTTGTTGGGCTGCGCAGTGCTCCCAAGGTTTGAAATGCAGAATTGGGAAAGAGAAACACGTGGGGCAACTGCGGCCGGCGAGCGCGAGGCAGGGGAACTGCTCTGAAACGTCCCTGCTCCAGGCAACCCCCCCCGAGCGCCCCGCACCACCACAACGCCTCCCGTCCATCAGAAATGCTCCCGTTTTACATCTGGCTTTGGGATAACGGATTAAAAGCGGGGAGCTGTTCAAAAGACGAGATGGGAGCGCTGCTGCCTTTGGGAAGGAATCAGTCCTAACGCCCTAGGAGCTGGAGGGTCCTTGGGTTTCCCTCTCCAATTATCCTCACGAAGCTTCAGGAACAGATCTTGCTAAAAAAGGAAGTCTTTCAGGCCTGAGACCCACAGGAGCCCTTCCGCGGCCGCGGAAGCGCTGGTGAGGAGCCCAGGATGGGGGGGGGGGGGGGTGAGGGGCCCGGGGGGCGGGCGAGGAGCCCCCTGTGGCTCCCCTGCGGGCTGGGCGGGGGCTGCACAGCGGGGGGCTGGGGGACAGGACAGGGGGGCGGGGGTGGGAGTGGGGGGAGGCAGCCGGGCCCTGAGGGGGGGACGTTCAGGCCCGGGGCCCGAAGCACAGAGCCGGGGGCACCCCGCGGGGCTGCAGGGGGCCCTGGGCTGCACCACCGGCAGCACACGGAACGGGGCCTGGGGCCGGTGCTGCTCCGGGCGGGCGCTGCCCCACGCCCGCGGCTCCCGGTGCCCCCGGGGAACAGGGCCTCGCGGGGCCGAGGCCTGCAGCGCCCAGACCGAGCGGGTCCCGCCGGTGCCGCACGTGCGGTGCCCGCTTCCCCCCCCCCCCCATTTTCCTCCCCCCGCCCCACGAGCCCCCCCCCCCCTCCGCCCCGTTCCCCCCCGCCCCGGGCCCGGCGGGCGGCGATGGCCGCACATGGCCCGGCCGCTCCCCGGCGCGGCGCCGCCATTGGCCGCGGGCAGCGGGGGGGGGGCGCCGCCATTGGCCGGGCGCGGAGCGGGCGCGGAGCGAGGGGGGGGGGGGGGGGGGGGGGAGCGGGGCCGCCGCGATGGCGGCGCGGCCTGGCAGGGCCGGGCAGGGCCGGGCCGGGCGGCCCCGGGGGCCCCGCGCTCACCAGGTTCTCGATCGCCGCCTGCTCCAGGAACTTCTGCGCCGCCTCCAGCTCCGAGCGGTCTGCGGGGGGAAGCGGGCGTCACGCGGCGGCCGCACCGGGCCCGGCACGGCCCGGCCCTGCCCGCGGGCGGACACCGCGGGCCCGAGCGGCGGCCCCGGCCCGGCCCGGCCCATCCCGGCCCGCTCCGCTCCGAGCCCCCCGGCCCCGGCCCGGCCCCCTCCCCCCCTCGGGCCCCGCCGCCGCCGCCGCCGCCCCCGCCCCGCCCGGCCCCGCCGCCGCCGCTACCGCCGCCCGAGGCCCCGCGGCCGCCGCCCCGCCCGGCCCCACCGCCGCCGCCCTACCCGGCGACACGGTCTTCTCCAGGATGGTGATGAGCTCCATGGCGGCGGCGTGGCGGCTCCGGCACCGGCGGGACGGGGCAGGGCGGGGCGGGGGCCGGCGGACGGGGAGCGAGAGGAGCCTGCCCCGGGCGGCGGCCGGGGGCTGGGGGAAGGGGGGGGGGGGGGTCCCGCGCGGGGCCTCGGGGGGGCGGCGGGGCGGGGGCGGCGGCGGCGGCGGCGCGGCTCCGGCTGCTGCGGGCGGCGGCGGCGGAGGGAGAAAAGGGCCGCGCGAGCGGGGCGGGCGCGCGCGCGCACACCGAGCGGGGCGGGCGGCGGAGGGATACCAGGCGCTGCCCGCCGCCCCGCGCCGCGCCGCTCATTGGCTGGCGCCCGCCGGCGGCGCGCGTCGCGATTGGTTCGTTCGGGCAAGGGGCCGGCCATTGGCGGGCGGCGGGGAGGAAAAGAGGGGGCGGGGCTTCCGGCGGCGCGCGCGCTGATTGGGCGGCGCCGCAGAAGGGCGCCCCGGCGGCGGCAGCGGCGGTGCGGGGGGGGGGGGAGGGGGCGGCCACGTGGGGGCCGCGCCGCGGGAGGGGGGGGTCCGGGGGGGGGGCAGGGCTTGGGGGGGGGAGCAGGGACCGGGACCGGGACCGGGACCGGGCGGGGCCGCCGCTTCCCGGTGCGGGGCGGAAGTGCCGGGCCGGCAGCGCCACGTGCGGGCGGCCCCGGGAGGGGCGGGCTCGGCGCGGAGCCACCGGCCCCGGCATCGCCCACCCCGCCCCGCAGCTCCCCGGGAACCCCCCCAGCAGCTTTTGGGGTGAAATCCGGTGAAATCGGGGCTCTGGCAGCTGCTCTCTCCCCGGGACGGGGCCGGGCAGAGCCTGGGGCAGCTCCCGGTCGCTGCGGGGCTCGACCGGGCACGGGCCTGTCCCAGCCCCGGGGCAGAGCCCCCACACCCAGAGGGGGGTCGGGGGGGGCTGCACCCGTCCGGCCCGGGCAGCGATGGGGGCCCCCAATCCCGCTGTGCAGTCGGGGGGGGGCTGCGGCCGTGAGCTTGGGGCAGGTACCGCGGGGATATGCCTCATACGCACGCCTCTTCGCCATAACCGGGCCCCGTGGTGCTCGCATTGCGGGGCCTCGGGTGCCTCAAAGGAGGCCGCAGCGAGGTGGGGGTCGGTCTGTGCCCCCCCGTGCCCGGTGACAGGACGAGGGGGAATGGGCTGGAGCTGCGCCAGGGGAGGTTTAGGTTGGATATTGGGAAGAACTTTACCGAAAGGGTCGTTAGGCGCTGGGATGGGCTGCCCAGGGAAGTGGCTGAGGCACCACCCCTGGAGGTGGTTAAAAGACGTTCAGACGTAGAGCTCGGTGATGCGGTTTAGTGGAGGACTTGGTAGCGTTAGGTCAGAGGTTGGACAGGGTGATCTCGGGGGTCTCTTCCAACCTGGAGGGTTCTGGGATTCTGTGTCAGCCCCCACTCCCATGAAGTGCCTGCAGCCACCAGGAGAGAACTGCTGCGATGTGCTGCCCTCGGAACAGCTGCGGGGACGGTGCCGGCGCCTCCACGGGTGGCACCACCAGAACCAGGGCCGGGTGGGCAGGTTCCCTCCGGTGCCTTCAGGTTTCTCAGAAAATCCTACACCGAGAAACCTCGAGGGACGGGAATGGTCTGTGATGGGCGCGTACCCAGAGCCTGGAGCGCCACGGGAACCTCTGGGGAGCTCCTGCAAATCAAACGGAGCCGAACGGCGCCGGGTGCGGGAGGCCAGCGCAGGCCCCCAGCAGGAGGTGGACACGAAGGTGGCAGCGCGGGGGGGACGCCACACGCAGCAGGCGCAGCCCGTCCGCAGCGGCAGCATCGAAGGCGGCCTCGCGCTCGGCATCCCCGGTGCTGAGCTGCAGCAGCATGGCAGATCTGAGCGTTCGCTCACTCGGCTGGAGCAGCCCCGAGGCTGCTTTACGTGCTGGACACGCGGGATGCGTTTTCCTACCGGACGGGTGACGAAATCCAGTTTGGGCAGCCGGCAGAGATCAGCGACTTACACAAGGCTGAGCAGAGGCACTCACCTGGCCTTCCTGGCTTAGGTAGAATGTTCCAAGGGTGTTCAGAGTTGAAAGAGCCTCGTTTTTCTTTCCCAGTTTGGGTCCCTGTAAAAGAAGGGTTAATGAGCCCATGCCATCAGCCCAAGGAGGAGACTGGCAGTGGAGCAATGAAAACGAAATGCCAGAGGGCAGCGTTGGCAGGGCTGGCAGGCAGCTCCCCAGACAAAACCCAACTCACAACCAGCTGCATCCATCCACGCGTGGTCAGACCAATATTGACGTTGTGTCACATAATGTGAGACAATTGTGTCACAAAATTGACGCAGAAATTAGCCGAAGTGTCCAAGAGTGGAGAAAGAATACATCAATTTCTTTAAACACGTCTAACTTGAGTAGGTACAGCGGGGCCCTTGTTCAAAGCCAGTTTCCATGTAGGTGGGTACCCCGGCCGTGTGCCGGGACACCGCGCCCCGAACAGCCCCGGGGAACGCAGTTCATTCGTAGGGGCAATGCCCTCGCTCGTCATCGTGTTTGCTGCAGCTGCAGCTCTGCTGCTTCCATCGCTTTCCTCATCCTCAATGCCTCTTGCTATTCTTGTGCTGACCCGTCCCTCAGTTTGTCTCTAGTGAAGAAACATTTCCTGTTTCTTATAAGACGTTCTTATACAACATTTCATCTAAGTGGACAAATCCCACACTTCCATGAAAACTAAAATTACTTTCTTTGCACGCAGAAGAGACGAGGCCCAGGCAGTTGTCCGAGACCATTCAGTTTGCTCACTGACCACAAGCTCGTTATTTTTGTCACTTTCCTTCAACTGCTTGCATGTCATTTGCATTGTTTAAAGTCAAAACAAAACCACCTCAACTCGCAGCCGCAGTACTTCTCTCATACATCACCAGTCATGCCAGAATCACAGCTTTGCATGTTATTTTGTCAATGTGCAAGAAGCAGAAGAGAAACCAGCTTACTCTTCTGAAATTGTATTGGCGCCGCAGTGCTGACAGCTGGAAAAACCATCAGTAAACTTAGCAGAAGTGACTCAGGACAAAAAGGATCCCGGGCTGGCTCTGGCCACGTAGCCACGCTAGCCCTGGGGATCCCGGCCACCGCGGTACCGCTCCGGAGCGCTGCGGCGCCTGCCCGGGCTCACCCTGGTTCTGTCAGCAGCCTCTGCCCAAACCTGGTTGCACGCCCCCTCAGCTTTTCAGGCGTTTTGTACAAATTTGCTAATTTACTTTTTGCTTTTCCACCTTTTACCTTCACAACTTCCGTCCCGGCTAGTTCCTGAGCGCTCAGGTACAACCTTTGTCAAGGTCACACAGATCTCCTTGCTGTCGCGCTCCTTCAGCTGCCCTAAGACCTAGCGCTGAGAGCAGGAGAGGAAAGGGCCGAGACCAGGGCTTCCTCGGGCTGCTAAAGATGCCGTCGGCAGGTGAGCACTGCTGCCGCCTCCGATTTACGTCCCTGGAAAGCTGCGACGCTCCCGGGCTTCAAACAGAACACGAGGGGAGGACAGGAATTTCACATTGACATTTTTATTAACGCCAACTGTTTTAATTTTTTTTTTTTAAACAATAGCACAAAAATGTTTCAGGGAAGCAGTCTGACAGTTAGTCTGATGACCTTCTGAAATACAGTTAAGCCACACCAAATACGAATTCCTGTTAAAGAAAAAAAAATGGAGCTCAACCTTTGTATTAGAGGGTGTTGTGCCTGGTTAGTAGACCACGCTGCTTTGTGAAGTAAATGATGGCACACAGCTTAGACTTCATCATCACGCCAGTCATCACTAATTTAAGGCTTCTGAATCAAATTACCATCAACATCACAGAAAGGAACGAAAAGCTAGTGTTGCTACGGCCATGAGGAGATTGAACAAGCTGGATCTTTTAGACAAGTAACGGTGTCTTGAAGAGAAGAGCCCTGCCCTAACAGCAGCCAGGAGAACCAGTCACACAGTACTTATCTCCTCATTTGCATGCATTTTGAGGGTGCAATTTAGTAAGGAAAAAAAAATATTGCATGAATCGTTCTCTTATTTAATGTGGCTATGAAAGATGTTTCCTTACAACTCCATTATCTCTAAGAAGGACATCAGCGAGTGAAACCGAGGAGAAAACCGAAGAGCGACAGAACATTTTTCTTTTTGCTGAGAGGTAACACAAAAGGGAGGGAAACCTACTCCTTGGATTGGGGGGGGACTGCGGGAACATCTCCCCAGAACCTCGCACAGAATGACGCGCAGACCCTCCGTCGCGCCAGCCACCTGCCCTGCCGAGGGACCTGTTCCACACAACGCCCTCAGAGGCATTGCCCCGTTGCTGCCCCAGGCTCTCCACAAAATTCCACTGACCTAGAAACCGCTGGTTTCTTCTTTTTGGGGGGAGGGCTGGGGGAGGGTGTAAAAAACAGAACATCTGTCAATAAGGGTGTCAGGAGGGGGAGGGCGTTAAATATTTTAACCACTGACAAGGCTTGAGGAAGTTTCACAGTTTTGTTATGCTCTATTTTATTACTATCATATTTACAGATTTCTTTTTTTCTTTTTTCTCTTTTTGTTGAATTGCTGATAATTTTAATAGAATTTAATTCTGGAGTGTGAGCAGGAACCAGTTAACTACATTCATTGTCCAATCCCCATCCGTTTGAGAAAAAGACTCCGAATTCTTGGCATATGAATCAGCTGTTGGGTAGCTCCTCCCTCTCCCCGCGATGAGGCAGCAGGACTGCAGCAGTGGCATGCACAGATTCACACCGTGGCTGGGGGGGCCTTGCGCTGCAGAAAATATTGGTGGATGTTCTCGGCGTCCCGCTTCAGCCAAGCTGCATTCAGCAGAATATTTTCACAGCACTGCTGGACAGTGCGTTCTGCCGATGGAGCTGGGTGGCTCTCAAAGAAGGCCTGTACAAAAAGCACACAACCGTCCATAAGGGTGTAAACAGCCACAGACAAGGTTATATTTTAAGTCCCCAGATTCCCTGGTTTGTACAGAAACAAACTACGCTTCTCTGTGCTCGTATCTGCTCCCACCAGCTTCATAGACTGAAAAATCTGCAGAGCGCTTGCTGAGTTTGCAAGACAATAATCCCAGGTACAGACCAGGAACAGCAAAAGGCTTCCATCTCTCTGCTAGAGGAAAGCCACGGCAGCATTTCTACAAACCAGCCCAAACGCTGCCTCCTGTCTGTCCTGACCTCGCTGCCGGGGACAGCAAGCGGCACTTGAATGATGATTTCAGTCCCTCATTGGGAGGCAACAAATGAGCAGCAAATCAAGTGTGTATTTCTGGACACTTGGAAGAAGACACTAACTGAAGCCTCAGGCCATTTTGCAAAAGCATTTGTCTAGAGATCAGATTTCTCAGGACTGAAGGAGGCCTCTGTCCAAACTGCATTGTGACCTCCAGGCACCAGCAGCTCTCAGAGTTTTGCTGGATGTTCTCAGGTTTCTTCCTCCAGAATCAACAGCATCGATCACCTGCAAATAGCTCGGGCTGAAGAAAGTGCACCAGAGGCTTCTGTGACTCTGCACTGTGCAACTGGTTAAAGGGTGGAATAAGCTGGCACAGCAGGGAGTCATCCTTCATCTCTGCTTCAGCATACCTTCCCTGTGTCTAGCAGATCCCCTTACACTAACGTACGGCACAGGGTGACACGGAGACTCGGGCACAGTAAGCATTCCAGCAAGAAAAACTAGGTATACCATGTCTCAGGAAGTTCTCTTGGAAACTAGTTATGATTTAGTTATGGAAAGTTGCTCTGGTAAATGTTTTGCAAAGTGTTTTTTAAGAACAAAATGAATTGTAGTGCAAGGTTTCCCTGTAAAATCACTTATGCTACTAAATCTTTTCTAAGGGAAGGGATCACTACATGACAAAAGACAGACAAAGCTTGTGGCTCAGAATATCTTTGAAATATGAATTCTTCCTGAACATTTTCCTAATGGCAAAGTGATAATCAAGGGCCACATTTTAAAGTTTTCTCTTCCAAGAAGGAGCCCCTGTAAAACTGCAGGCAAAGAACAAATAAAACTCCCACACATCCTTAAAATGCTACCAAGACCAGTGCCTACACTCCCAAGTCTGAGGGGATGCTCGAGTCCATGAGTGACATCACATCACCTTGGGCCACCAACTTCACGACAGGCTTTCTGCAGACACGTGAGTCTGTCTTGTGTCAAAGCCTTGCTCTTCATACACAGCACAAATGACGACAAAACTTGGAATTACAATATGGAATTTAGCTAATTTTTAACACGTTAATTCCTTTAAGAGCCACTGTGTGCTAGTGCAGTCAGCACAACATGTGCCATGTCAGTCTGAGGAGGAACAAAGTGGTGGTGTAAGCCTCGGCTTACTACAGAAGCAGTAACAACTATGGAATTTACCAGAGTTATCTTTAAAGGCTATCTTTCAAGGAGTCTCAAAACCCATGCCACAAACTCTGCTGCATTTTATAAAAATTTAAATGAGTAAGACTAATGAAATATGAATCATTAAAAGTTCCATATTAGTCTGTGAAAATACTAATTTAAGACATTTCAATAGAATAACTCAAACGAAAGCAATACGATTCAGGGAGTACACAACAGTCAATAGAGTCAGAGGCAGAGCTTCTGTTCAGTTCAAAACCAAAAAGCACACGGAACTCATGGCTCTTCCATTAGGTGCTTACAGTCCAGAGCATGCCACATCTGTCACAGATGAAGTTAATGATCTATTTAAGTAAAATTCTTACCTTAACTTCTGCGGCCATTTTATCATTTGCAAATCCATCCACTGTTAGCTGAAGGAAAAGAAACAACCAAGGGTAGGCAGTTAACATTTCAGATATAACTTAAGTTTTGGTCTGCTATACGAACAGGACTTTCCTCATAGCCACACATACCTTTATTAGTCGGGATATCAAGAATCCACCTTGGTATCGATTATAAAGTTCCTCCCAGTTGTCCCTTACAAATTTCCAAGCAGCTTTTCTCCCCTGCTTGCTGCCTCCAGCTACTCCACCAATAACAGATACTGTGTCCTGGGGACGTACCTCTTCCTGAAGGGGAGAATGGGGACAAATACTCAATATTGTTCCAACAAATACAGCATGTTGGCTTTATACATTTCTACATTGAAGATCCAGGATAGTGTTTTTTTTTTCCCCACAAACTTTAAGATACAAATCAGACTTAATTGCTGAAACTATTCTTCCTTCTCTTCATTATATGAGTACAGTGCTCTATGTAAGGAAACAACAGGTTTTTCCAATAACTTACTGAAAGTGCAAAGGTGAGAACTTTTTGAATCAGTTCTGGTTGGGAGATGGCGCCAAGAACGCGCTCAATTCGGTTCTTCTCCTCCTGCATGTCTGCTTGCTTGTGAAGCTTCAAAGGCAGAGCGAACAATGTTAGCGCATGGTATTAAATGACTTCCTCTCACCTAGCACTACTGAAGTTGCTGTATACACTACAGCTTCCAGATTAGTCTTCAACCGTAGTACGTGGACAAATGGAAGATGTTCGTGAATAATCCTGCAGCTATCTACATTACAGACCTCATTACACATCCATCAGCAGAAAGTACCAATAGTAATAAACTGATCTTCACCGCCGTTTATATAAGGTCAAGTAGAACCATGCCTCTGAGCAATGAAAAATAATCCTAAAATGAGATGCAACAATCCACTAGGTGGCAATTTCACGCTACACAAGGACCAAGGAAAACTGCAATCAAGTCCTAGCATTCACATCATCTGTATAACATCCAACTGGGCCTGTCTGCAGATAAACTACGTCTTAAGACGAACTTGTGGGGTAGAATATTTAGCTTTTCATTGCATAAGCTGGCAGTGTTAACAAAAGGGTGTGCACTCACCTTTAGCATGGTGTCTAAAGTAGTACTATCTCCATGCTTCAAAATTGTTACATATACCTAAGAGAGAGCATAAACAAGGGAAGTCCCTCACAAATCACGCTTTTAGAAATGCAAAGCAAAGCTTATAGAAGGGATGAAAGGGCTCTACAACAACTATCAGTTTCTACGTATTTAGGCTAGACTTCTGACAGGCGAACAGATCTGGAAGATACCTGCACCAACACCTTTCGTTTTAACACTGAATTTTAAAGACTCATCAACTGCTTGGCCTCCTCCTCAGTTTCAGCATAATTTGGGTAATTTCAACTACAGCAAAACAACAGAACAAGGAATCTTTGTACCATGCAATAGCTAGCAAGTACTTCATATATACCCAATCCATGTCCACCACAGCTGGACTTTGTGCTCAGCAAGGCCAAGTTGACACCTGTAGTGCTCTTCAAGGATCCCTGCACAATTTCCCACATTGCTTTTAAAACTGGAGGATGTAAGGTGGTCATAAACAAATGAAAATGAATAGAAGTCAGCTCAGGTTCAGCACTGCACTTGAACAGTCTCCCAACCCCCAAAATCAACACCACCTAGAGACCACAGTTCTGCATCAGTAAATGTGCACAAAACATGGGAATCAAAATTTACGATAACCTACAGGACTCCTCAGATCAGCTGAGAGAACTTGTTTTCCTTCCACATGGTCCTTAAATCGGCGTCTGGCTTCTTCTAATGTTGCCTTGTGCCCAGCTTTTCCTAGTTTGCCCAAGACCAGACCTCTGAGAAGGGCGTCAAGATGACCTAATGAGTAGCAGGATAAAATACAATTATTTGGAGACAATTCAGCAATTAAATTAATGAATGTAATTCTTTAATTCCATGTAGACTGATCAGGGCAGAGCTGTATAATAATCCTTCCACATGCTTGGGGATACCTAAAGAAACTAGGACTTTTCCCACTCTCATTGGTGCCAATGGAAGAATGCATTGATTTTCCTACGGCAAGAGGGTCAGGAGCAGAAAATTCTGGAGCAAATACAACAGGCTATGCCTGTAATCTGAGCTAGGCTGGTAGTAATAACCATTTGAGTCTACAACAGAACTAACTACGACAAGTAAGCATGCATGTATGTGGCTTCCCATCCCTATAGTCTGACAAGCAGAGAATTTTCACTCAATCAGTGACCAGGTAGGGAAAAGTTTCACTATTTTAGCTTGCACTTGAGAAAGAGGATTGTTTTGGGGTTTGGCTGTTTAAGTATAAAAATACCCCCAAATGCCTACTTCAGACCTTCTTCTTCCTTCCTTTTCTGCCCTTCCCAAAGTCTCGATGGCTTAGTTACACAGAAGCATTTCAAAACCACCATTGGATCTCACAGTGTAAGTTTTCCTACCCTCTCCAGGTTTGGGGTCCCATCCCAGTCTCTCCCCTATCGGTGAGAATACATCTTTCACGAACACCTGGATTTCCTCATAGAAGTCTGTGTGGGATAAGAGAGTTGAGAGAATCTCCAGGTTACAGCTGAGATCGCTCCACACGGTGTAATTGGGCTCATTGACAAAAGCTTCCATGACTTTTAGAACCTCTACAGTGCTAATGATTCCAGCTCGGGCCTGGGAGAGGAAAAGACACAGGTTAGTTTTACTTCCAAAGAGAATTAAGATGTTTAATAGCTCATTGCCTTATTTAACAGTCTTTTCTGTTCAGTTTGCACAGCCTGCACACCAACTCTCCTGTGAGGTTCTGCCAAGGTGAGCTGACACTGGTCAGAGTACCTTAGCTGTCTGCTCAGGGCACACCATGCTTCTCATACACAGGCAAGCACTTCACAAGGAGACAGCTATGTAATTATAAGCACATTTTGCAAACAGGAAGCAGACAGCAAGATTAAGTGACTTAACAAAACTGCAGCAATGCTGGCAAGAGGTAACAAACCTACAGAGTTATTCTCAGCCAGATACTACACCCACCAAAATCTTATTTTAACTAAAAACTGTGAAGATTTAGAGGCTTCATTTTTGTTCTTCATTAAATCGAGAGTGTAAAACTGCAGAAATCATTTTTGTTTCTTGCTACTCGTGAAACAGTACAAGTAGTACTGCCTTTCCACCTCTGCCAGCAAAATGATTCAGAGCATCATGAAAACACTTCTGTGCTCAGTACAGTTGATGATACCTACAGCGAGCATCTCCAAGTTAGAGAGACAGGGTATCAAAAACACATTTTTAAAGCTTCCATATATATATTTGCTAACCAGCAAGAATAAGAAAGTGCAATTCGAAATACATAGTACAGTTGTTAATTGTTCAGAGCTAGTACCATCTGCTTTTGGGGTAATAACTTGCTTTTAAACAGTAGGAATCCCCAACAGCCACCTCCTCCAGCTTTAACAAGCCCTACTGGGTAAAACGCATGGTGCTGATAAAGTGTTGGATAAAGTCTTTGAGGGGGTAATTAAAATATCCTTATTTTATATCCTTATTATTATCCTTTATATCCTATATATTTATAAATATCCTTATTTTTAGGAGTTAAAAGAAAGCAAGTTCTCGAAATAATTAATTTTATAAGACTATAAAATAATACATCCCTACAGATAAAATGGGAGTTATAGACAGACTGCTTCCACAGGATTTAAGTCTTGTAATACAAGTTAGAACTTGTTGAGCTAATTAATAGTTAAATGTATGCGGTAATCCCAAAGGCGCTTTGCCTCCAGAAATGGAGACTGACAAGCACTGCTTTCTGCAGCTACTATAGCTCTCATTATTAGACAGAATAGCAAAGGTTGCTTACCAGAGAGAAAAGATCATTCTGCAGGCCAAGTCTGTCCACAGGGGGTAGGGAGAGGTCTTTGATCGCTGGTATTAAGTTCTCCAGCATGTCAGGGCTATACTGGGTACGGTAAAACCCTACTGTTCCAAGGTTTAACTGAAATGTACCAAAAGAGTAAAAAATTAGAAGTAAGGAACAAAAATGAAATGGTGTTTTGGTGTTTGTGTGTGTGTTTTGTTTGTTTTGTTTTTGTACCATGAGACGTTTCTCAAAGTACTGCAGTTCAGAGAAGTCAGTCAGTCATTTAAACCAAATTTTAAAATAAAGGGAGGGGTGGGGGTGGGGGGGAGGGCACGCTAAAATTTTAAATAAGGAATGCTCTCTAAGAGAGACAGAAGATGAGAGGGAGCTGTCATGAGGAAACAGAGGCTAGGAGCAAGGAGAGAAGAGAAACTTCTACGGGTAACCCCTAACTGAAGTAAGGGTAGTCATGTACTGGGAAGATAAAATGCAGGGGACTGCTGGTGCTAGAATCTTAACTTTTGTAACCTCACTCTCAACTTGCTCAATTCAAGAAAATGGTTCTCTATCAAAGTTAAGAAAGGAGAACAAGTACCTCTGCCCTGCATAAAAGCAAGTCGTGGTCAGCAAGTTTGATGGATTACATGCTACCACCTGCTGGTATTTCAGTGTAGGCAGTCAAATATTTTGGTTGGTTGAACAACCGTACCAGACATAAACCAGAAACATTGCTGAGCTCATCAGGAAGTCACCCCCCTTTTTGCTGGTGCTACAATTTTGGTCAGTCCAATTGCCAGTCCTCAGGACAATGGCACTAACTAAAAACGTCAGGCTGACAACCCTTGCAGGCAGCAGTCCTACAAATTCACCTTGGACTGAGCCAAACTGTTGCCTTCTCAGGCAGCAGTAGCAATCTTCGGTCTTGTTTGGACAGGTGGGTTTCGGGGTTGTTCATTACATGTCCCTCTATCACCAGGGGGAAGCAGATAGATATGGTGATACAAGGGAATACACAGGTCTGACAGCTGCAATATTCCTGTTAGTTAAATGGAAAGGTTTGATTTAGAATGAAAAAGAAACTAACCCTTACTGTTATTTCATGGAGTCACCTCTCGGAGTACAGCTCCAGCTTAGAAACAATTATTCTTCAACCTCATTAGTTCATATGGCAATAATCCCAGTCAGCTGCTGTCTTTCAGTTTTTAAATTCTGTTTCTGACTGGTGTCTGCAACAGATCTCAACAGTGAATTTTTTCACTTGCAGATTTGTACTCGCCTGGTAATAGCCCATTGAAAACCTTCACACTTAATGAAAGATAAACAGGACTATTTTTGCTCAGGACGGACTTGAACTAAACTGTGGTTGCCATAGGATACTGAAAAAGCCACCACATTTCAAATCAAAAGTTGCCTCTACTTAACGGTGCTCTGTTTTTCTGGGCTTGCACTCCTAAAACGTTCCGGTTTACATCGTCTGGACTACTCTTGGAAGCAAAACTTCCAAGAGAGAAAGGACCACACTAAGCAAGCATTACAGAGAGCAGCCAATATCCAACAGCAACACAGAAAGGCCCTCCACAAGAAATACAAGATTGCAAGGAAAAAAAAAGAAGAGGAAATTGAAATGCAGGGGCACATTACAGTGACAATCCAGCTTATTGCTAGGAATATGTTCTCTTCCGTTGTGACAACTCACCTTCACCCACTGGTCTGGTTTAACATCTTTCAAAACCAAGGTCAGCTCTGGTTTGTCCATCAATATTTGCATTTTGGCACAGGTGGGGTCATCACTTGTACAAATACTTATGGGGACCATCCACATAGGAAAATCCTCCCCTAAAAGAGGAAACCAAAAAAACGAAAAGGCCTAAGGAAGAAAGGTATGCAAACACTGAGAAACCTGCCTGATGCTCAAACAAGTTTCAGCAGCAGTTTAAGTAAGTCTGCTTAAATTTAAATGAACAAAAACCTGAAGGAAAAGAGCAGTTCTAGACTCCAAAGCCAAAAATCTAAATCACCTTTGAAGCCAAACACTTTAATTTCCATAAGCAGAGGAGGTAGGCAGAATTTGTATCTTAAAAACAGAGCTGACTTCCATACGAGGCATTTTTATTTATTCATGACTATAAAACCAGCAGCTTACAGAGCTCCTCAGATAGCAGCATTGACCTTAAACTGGACATCAGTTTCAGGCATTCATCAAAAGCATCCAAACACTCCGCGCCTGCTCCTAGCACTCATCTTACCAGTATATGGTCCACTGGCACAGAATTTCTTCTGGACTAACTTCAACACTTTGTCCTCTTCTTGCTAAAAATAAAATATAATAATTAAAAAAAAAAAACAGATTTCAAAAGAGTTGCAACTTATTTCAATATTCATGTAACGAAAGGAGAAAGGAATTACCAGCGCATCTAATCTCAGCTTCTGTATATCGCTCTTTATTTCTGTGCACTTTTAAACTTGGAGTAACTTTCATTCTCCTCCACAAATAGAAACTAACCACAAGAATTCATTCCAGTTTATTAATCACTGTTATTGTTAAAACATACATACCCCTAACCCTCCACTGATTTTTTTTTTGTCAGACTTTTGTCTGACCTCAGTTTTTAGCCACTAATCCTCAGTCTGCAATCTTGTAGAGTAAGCATAATCAAACTGGAGTGAGAAGCAAACTGTGCTGCAAGGGGACCTAAGTCAAATATTCCCTTCCTCCCCCCTTTTCACACACAAAGAGCAAACGGGCGATGTCAGCAAACTCCCAGCACGTGATCCAGAGCGCTTGTGGATAAACTCCATTATCACTTTCCACTGGGTTCCTCAAGTGAGCTGCTCTCCCCTCCCTTTAGAAACAGCTCTGTCACTACACAGAGCAATTCACTGTGATGTCTCCTGGTCAAAGATTATTATTATTATTATTATTATTTGATTGGATACTACCGAATTTGATCTTAAACACAGCTAAACGCAAAATATTTGATCTGAAGTACTGAAAAACAGAGTTATTATATGGGGAATTGCTATACAATTTACCTGTTCAGCTTCCACATAAATGAGCGGAAATCCCATTTGTTTGGTCCACGTATTCATCACAGCAGCAATAGGTTTACCACTAGCTTTTTCCAGGCTTTCCCAGAGGTCCTCTGCAGAAGAAAAGTCTGACTGAGGTCCCCCAGAGCCCTGACGTGTCAGACATGACTACAGACACCACGCAGGCACTGGAGGGTGGGAGGCTACGTTATTACTCCAGTTTGCCCTTCGTGTTTTTGACTGCCTTTTTGTCAAATTGTAACTGATGATGGGCAAGAAAAAGGAAATCGTTTAAAACATTCACAGGTGAGGAGAGGGAGGAAGAAAACTCCATTACAACTACAAAATGTAATCAATACACACTGTATATTCAAAATGATAAACAGAAGCATCTTTTCCTCAGGTTGTTCACATACTATGCCAAAGAGCCAACTGAACAACATGGGCTGTTAAAGGCTGACAGAGCACGATGTTCCACCTCCGCATTTGTGACCGATGCACAAAAAAGGTCTAAGTAAAGAAAGCACTGTGAGATGTTAGACCAGACTTTGAACTGTTCAATCATACACGCAATCAATACTGCAAAAGGAAGCTTGCAAAAGGCTTACATGGCAAACCACCATACTCTACTTCTAAATTAAATTATCACACAGATATGCTTGTCAATGGTAAATGCAGGTCCTTCAGATTACCTCATCCACACACTCCTGAGATACAGAATCCCTACAGGATGCTGAATTCTGGCTGTGTAGGTGACACAGTGTATAAAAAACAAGCCAAATACTTCCTTGCATTTCAGTTATCTCAGTTGGAAAACCACCTTTGTAAGAATCCATCAATTTAGCAAGAAAAATTTTGTCTCCAGAAATCAGTTTTCTTAAGCATATAATAATCATCAGTTACCTGTAGCTGCATTCTTCTGCAGGAACTTTGTTAAATATAAATTCATTCCTTTCCGAAAGTCCTGGGAACACACAATTGAATCGGTAATGGCACCAGAATGTCGTCCCTACCTCCCTCCGCACTGCATTTATATTCAAGAATCAACCAAACAATCCTAGGATCAGTATGCACATCTAACTTCGACCTAAACTATGCTACTAGAAAGAATACCTTAAAACATTTTTGTTAGCCAACTTTTAGTATTGAAATAGTGGGGAAAATACAGAAATAAAACTATCTTATTTCTCCTAGCTAAGTTCAAATACAGCCCAGAAACCACACTGGAGAAAATCCTTCAAAATATAAAATACATAAATTTAATAGTAGAAAGTTTTTTTTTACTGTAAAAAGATTTGGCAACCTACGCTTAGGTTTTTGACAACAATCTTTTTACCTCATCACCGATGTAGTCATGTAGCATTCGGATTACAGACGCTCCCTTGCTGTAAGAAATAGCATCGAATATTTCATCCACTTCGGATGGATGGCCAACACTAACCTGCGGTAAATAGGGTAATTAACAGTGAGAACAATTTTAATTGCCACAAGATTTTGATTTTGCTTGTTTTATCGCTTAAGGAGCTGACTTTTCTCTTTGAAGAAAGCACACATATATCCATCCCCAAATTGCCTTAGTGGAATCTCTGCACCCACTTTGCCATTTCAAGTCAGTAGAGGAGGAACACTCCTGAAGAAGCCATCGTCAAACCCTCAAACCTCACTTTTGAAATACTAGTTCTAACAAAGCAAAAGCCACAAAGCGTAAATGCAACTTCAGATTTTCCTTTGCATTATGAATGACTGCACAGTTCTCTTTTCTCAAGAGGAAAAAAAACTCACATCCGGCTGACAAGAAAAAAGGGGGATGACTAGAACAAAGAAAAAATCTTACTTCAATAGGATGGCTGTTGTCTAAGGCATCAAGCTCTTGAGCTCGTGTGTAATCAGCAGAAACAAATTGAGTCCAGATATCGTACTCTGGGAAGCAGTGATCTACACATAGGTACTCAATCCAGGAGGCAAATCCTTCATTCAGCCAAAGATGGGTCCACCATTCCTGGAAAGATGAGAAGGCAAAATAAAATAAAATTAACAACAAAATTCCAGGAACATCACTTAATCAACAAGAGTTTTGCAGAAAAGGTAAGCTGTTAACAGCCTAGTGTAGCACAAATCAGAAAAAGGTAACAGATGTAAACACGAATTCCTCCCTATAAAGAAGTCTGCAACCCAAGAACAGCGATTAGCAGAGTCTTCCCCTGTCTGAAGCTCTAGGAATTCTGCATGGAGAACTGCATCAGGTACGAGTGAAATTCCCAGACTAGACTAGAGGTCAGAGCAGAGCCACTGAGGGAACTGTCATGAATGACTGCTACGAATGTTATCTAGGTTAGGAAGCTGAGTCAGTGATATGCAAGGCCACGGTTCCACAAAGCAGCAGAACTGTGGGCAACACAACAGTGTCTTCTTCAAAACGAATAAGATCAGCTGCAGAAAACTATTTTTTATTTGTTGCTAATGAATGTACTTACATACAGTAGAAAACCTGGAGTCCAGAAGTGTTCCAGACTATGGAAACCTGAAATCTACTGAATAGCTAAAAGTGGTTTCACCCAGCCAAAGATGGGCTTCGTTTAAAATGTGAATGTTACATTGACATTTAATTTTTTCCCTTCATTTCTGATATGTAACTGAAGCAGAAGAGATAAGGAAACAAGCTATGGATAGCAAGGACGAAAACACCCTTTTCATAACCACACTTACCATCGTATAAACCTAAGCGTGCTGCTTAATTGAGAAGAGCGCGGCTATGACGATATGGACCCTTAAGTAAATAAACTAAACAGGACGTAGCATCAACCCAGTAAGCTGTTCTACAAAGCACTACTGCTTCTACGATGAACGAGACTTTTACCCCAGGGAGAGTGGAATTTCAGTAAGGAAAGCTGTTACTGGAACTCTACGCAGATAAGCCCAGCTTTATTTTAAGAGCAAAGACTACCTCATTTTCTTTTACATTTCTGACTGCATCCATTTCCTGGACAAGGTTCTAATACAAAGGTTGGTGCCAAAGGATTACTGCAACAGCAAAACAGATTCTCAAGCGATGTTTGGACATCTAAATCTTTTCACTCCCATTTTTCTCCCTCATCTCACTTGCAACCTAATTGCTCAAGAATCGACTTCTTCCCCTGAAAGTATTTTGATCTCATTTATATTTGCTGCAGAAGAATTGGTACATTGTACTGCCCAGTAAGACCTGGTACTGGCAAACTAAACCAGTGATGCTGAGGCTGGTGCAATCATCTCAGGTTATAAGAGGAGAAAGAGCTGACTTTCCAGAAACTTGGAAGTAACACTGAAATCTGTTTTCACTTTTCACGGCTACACCACAGAAGAGAAATTGCTCTGCATTGCTCTCACATGGAAGTTACCTGTGCTATCACAAACAAGAAGAACACAGCTGACTAGATTTTAAGAGGCACAGCACTGTGAAGAAGTTTGAGAACCTCTGCTGAGCGTTAATATTTATATTGGTGGTTTTCTTCCACCCACTCACACTTCATTTAAGCAGCCTGAAAGCCAGAACAATGCAGATCTGGGGCTCCAGAGGCGATGTTCTTTTTTTGCCAAACACGCTGGTTTCTAGCGACACAAGAAGCTTCCTAACCTGTGAAATATTTGGATTCAAACATCTGTTTGTGGGGTTTGGGGATAAGGAGTGTCAGATCTAATTAACAGAGTAAGCTGACGCTATTTGTTAACAGCAGAAACTCTGACAGATACAGCTTTCAGTTTTTAGCACTAAATGGAGTTTATTTACAGATTTCAGTCTTGCTGCCTCAGATAATGCTTCTGTTCCCACTAAAATGACTTAAACATCAAACCATTCAGACAGCTGGCTTCCCATATACCTGAAACAATTCACGTAAGTTACTACTGAGCACCTTCTCAGCTAGTGGACTAGAGTGATTTGCAACGCTGAGCTGGCACAGATATGCCTTGGTATGAAAGCCTGATGAGTGAATCATTCCTACCTGAAAGGAAAACTGGATTATTGCCTCTGAGTAATCTGACTAGCCAAAATCATTTGCATGGAACACCGGCACAACTCTAACTAGAACAGTATTCAAACAACTGAACAACGTTTCACACAGAGAAAGTCTAAAAATACTTTTAAAGAACACAGCGGTGAAGAAGAGAGTGATAATAAAGCACTAGCTATAAATTAAAAAAAATAAAATAACATAACATGCCCAAGGTGTTATTAAGGGACACTTTAAATAGCACATGATATGAAGCACATTTCAAAGAAAACTAGAAGAACTTGTAACTGTTAGGTACCATAGTCACAAGGTTTCCAAACCACTGATGAGCAAGTTCATGTCCTACAACCAGAGCAACCCACTGGCGAGATGAAGAACAGGAATTTTTGGGGTCAATGAGCAATGCAGTCTCCCTGTATTTAAAAGAGAGAGATAACTGAACAGAGTGGCACATGCCTAGAGAAAAAAAAACACAATCACAAGTAGGTTAAATTACCTAAGCGAGCTAAAAAGTGATCAGTACAACTGGAAAAAACAAGAGCTATTTCAGTTTAGACACAAAATTGTTTTGTTAAATTCCATGGTTATTGGAATGCTTTGGAGCAATAGTTCCTCACGGCATGCAAGAAGACAAATGCAAAAACCCAAGCAGGAACAAGAAAGTTTACCCTTTATTTATGCAATAGCTCACCTACGTAATCTAGGAAGGGGGGATTTGGGGAGGAGAGGGCAAATCTCACCTTAACTGTAACTCCCTTTGCACTGCAAGCTCTATGCACAGCAAACCTCCTCTGCCTCCCGCAGCCCCAGAGGAACTCCAGCCCTTCCAAGTGCACGGCCGGCTGTGTTACACACGCCGCTGCAGGTGCACGGGATTCTCCACGCACAGCACACACACGCACGTGCTCCCTAGGTCAGGCACACGGCCTCGCGCTATCAACACCCCCGTCGCGGTCAGGACACGGTGGGTCAGCCAGAAAAAGGCTTCTGGACCGCTGCGACTCAGAGGGGAAAAACGGGCACCTCAAAACAGACGTGGTGCCTGCGGATTATGCCGACCTCCTGTCCCCAAAGGGATAAAGCAAGCGTGCCAAGCCGAGTGCAAGGGGGGGAAAATTTAACAGCAAAATTAAGAAAGGCTTCCAAAAATTCTGCTCATTCAAGACAAATATTTTTTTTTTCCCCACAGGGAATAAAGTATCAGGTTTCATCCAAATTGCAACAAGAAGCTGATTTTAAACCTAGGTTCAAATTTCCATTACAGCTTTTTTGAGGCCAAATCAACAGTTTAGCAGAAGAAATTCAAATGATTTCAGATTTAAGTCCAAAGCTTGCAAGTCCAATCTTGCACAAAATGAAAGAAAATCAGTCTAGCAATGAGCACAGATAATGTAAGAGTATCGAGCAAAGGTACAAAAACTTGATCAGATGAACATAAAAAACTGAAAAGGAAGGCAAGTTAGTATTTTTGATTTACATGATTATAATGTGGTTGCTAAATTTACCAACTTGCCTACAACATAAAGTAAGAAACCCTTCCAGCTGTGTCAGTAAGTACATAACTTTTATGGGGAAAAAAAGCAGCCAAGAAAATTCTCTTGTGGAACAGGCAGTGCTGCCAGACAGTTAAAAATCCTCACACCCTTGGACAGTAGTCATATAGCTAGCTCAATCTTGCCTTCCTAAGATTAGTATAATAATGCACGCTTATGCAGAAGTCAAAATTATCCAAACTGAAGCAAGATCTGGAGGTATTTACTCAGTCTTATTTGGGATGACAGCAGCTCCCTAAAACTAATCCAGTTACTTCCAAGAATTAGTGAACAAAGAGGGGGAAAGACAGTATTTTAACAGCATACCTATAAGTAACAAGGCCCCAGTTCTCCATGGCACCTTTATAAAATAAATACAAAGGTTTATTGATATTGATACACACCTCTTCCTAAATGTTTATAATTCAAATAAAATACAGTTCATCAATAAAGTGAGTTACTTTACCAGCAGCAAAATCTGCAATAGCTATGAGATCAATTTTAGGAAGAGGGTAAGGAACATTGAAGTAGTCCTTATAAAAAGGCAGAGTTTTAGCAGCAACCTGTAAGAGATAAGAGGGGAAACTTAGTAAATATTATGTGAACTTGGAACAATTGGTGTAACTTGAAAATTTCTTTACGGCTGAAAGTAGCCTAAGAAAACAGCAGACACAAGCTTTCCTCCAGAAGCTGAATTCCCAGCTTCCAGAGCACGGCGGTTTGGAAGACTCCCCTTCCCTTCTCCTCCCAGGCTGCAGCCAACCCGTCAGCACTTCTCCTTGTCTGCGGATGAAAGTCTACACCATTGAATCAAAACAACTCAAGTAAAATGCATACTTTTGTCATTAAAGACACGAGTTTGTCCACAAGTGAAATTTTGTTTAACATCGAGGCCAGCCTCCCCGAGCTATTAAAGTGAAAAACACCCCCACAAGCTTTGGGCACATTTACGTGACCGAGCAGAGGAGAGAGGTACGTCCAGCCTGTTGGAGGTCGCAACAGCAGTAACGAAATCACCCTGAGCACATTTACCTCCAATGCAAACTTTCCTTGTTCTGCTTTGCCAACGGGAGTGTAAACACGCACTAAGACGCCATCCAGGGACCTGGTCTCTACGAAGTCGTATTCGCCCACCACAAATGCCACCAGGTATGTCGACATTATAGGGGTGCGAGCAAACTTCACCTCCACCAGATTTTCATCATCCGGGTACGGCTTGCGGTCAATGACGTTCTTCAACACGAAAGAGAATCGGTTAGTCTCATGGCACTGAAACTGCATTATGCAACACATTCGACTAACTATTGCGTCATTAAGAGTCACACATTTAACATGAAAGATCTCTGATTATAAAATACAGACCATACCATAGGTCCCTGCCTAGCTACAAAAAGCCCCATCATATATGGGGGTGTGCTTTTATTATATATATATATACACACACACACACACACACAGACACATTATATTCTATTACTGGAAAGGCAGCTGAACATGCAAGTTATCAGCTGCTGTTCTCCAACGCGGATATTACCCAATTCCAAATAAGGCACAAGACTTTTACTAAAATACCAAAAAAAAACCTGTAACCACATGGTCAGTGGGCAAAACTAGACTTTACAGGCAACTATGAAGGTTAGTGTTACTAGAACTTAAATACATATATATTTTTAAATCTACTTTAAAACTCACTTGCTCTTTTCCAGAAATATTTGTATCCTATTTAAAATAGCAGCCTGAAAATGCCCACTTGTATTTGTGACAGAAGTACTTTTACTTGCACATTTTACCCTAGTTCTGCTCAGAAATTCTCTAGGGCAGAAAACATGCTTATTTATCTCAAGTTATAGCAGCTATATAAACATGCAAAGGCTTTTTTTTTTTCAGTCACTCTTAATCAAGCAGCACGTGGCCTGACATATGCTACGACTTTTTTTTAAAAAGAAACACACACCGCTGTGGTTTGCATGGTCTGTTTCGATTCTGTGTTAGCATCTGAAATAACAATATCTTTTTAAGAATTATCTCAATTTAGAGCTGCTTAGTAATAGCTAGCAAGATAGACTATATTCCTAAGTCCCAAAACATATTATTACCTTTCAAACAGTCAGCTGCCTTTATTATAGCTTTATTTAAAATACAGTTTGCTTGTGCATTAAGAACTTACCATATTTGACAAAGCTACTCTGTCTTTAGGAACCACCAATGAAATATCAAATGTTGCCTTAATAGCAGGCTCATCCCAGCAAGGGAAAGCTCTGCGTGCATCAGTAGCCTGAAGAAAACAAGAACATTAACCAAATAAATCACGAGATACTGTTGCAGTAAGAACGCACAAAAATTCAGCATATTTTACAGGCAAGAAGTTGGATGTTTGATGGCTAGTCACTGGTGTAGAGTGTCCTCACTGATACCCCTTGACCCCTGCATTAGAGCGTTTTGTTACTGTGATAGCTTATTTCCTTTTTTTTATTATTATTTTTTATTTTTTTTAATGCTCTTTGCGCTCTGATGGAATTCTACAGTCTGAGTAAAATTTAGCAGAGTCATGACAGGAGCAAAGCTCAGTCATGTGAAAGCAGAGAGGGCACCCAGGCGTTCACAGACAGTGCACACAAGACCACCTATTTATATTCTATCACTATACTGCACCCAAGAAATGTTCCATTTGTATTAGGTAAGTACTCTGAGTTTTTATGTAACCAGGCAGATGAAATTACAATATGGTATAAAATTCTGTCATTATGACCAGGGTTTACATAACGTTTGAGGCATTATCTGGCTCACATTTTTGGATGTCATTAAGATGCTGAGATTAAATCTGAATGTTCTATTAAAAATTAATATATTTCACAAAGGCAAGTTATAGAGATGTGTTTGACCACTTCTAAATAAATAGATGCAATGTTTAAAAACATCTATTTTATATATACAACGCATCACACATCAGCGTGATCCCTGGCTGGGGAAGTTGCCAGACCCAGAATGTACTGACCTTGAAGACACAATGTAAAGGATACCTTTAGTGTTATCCATCCACACTCAGGGCAGGAAGCAAAAAATGGATTTTTGAAGTTTGCCCAGAGGGTAGAGCTAAAGCTAGGAAACGAGGCCTTTGCTGCTTTTAAGAACAAATCCTATACTAAGGATGACATTCTCTGAAAACAAAAATATAGCCCGTACCTCAAACTGAGTGACAGCAGCATAGCGTGTGTCTCCAGTAGGGGTGGTATATTTACTTCGGTAAAAACCTTTCATTTTATCATTCAGCTCCCCTACAAAGTCTATCTTTAGCGTTCCTGTCCCTGAAACAGAAACAGATGGGACATTGTTATTTGCACGTGCCAAACAGCGCATTTATTTGGTCTGGACCTGCAGGCCAGGCTGCTCAGCTGGCCCACTGCCCCTCTGCAGTAAGATGTTCCTTAACTCATCTCCACCCATGACTTTTTTGCCAGCCTCCCTCAAACCCTTCACCCTCCTTACGTAAAAATAAGCTGCAGCAGAGCTAAACATCACAATGCAGGCAAAGCCAGCCCTATCATGGTGTTTTGGCACTTGACGGTTAAATTCCTGTGAGGTTCCTGCAGTGCTCATTCTCATCCTCTACATACAACACAGCAACCAGGAGACACCTACTTTAAGCCACTTGAAAACTCTGATCCTGCAACTCTTACCTCCGAGTAAAGTTTGCAAAAAATATCGGATAGCTACTAAGTGGTAATAGCATCCTCTGAAATCTACTGCGAAGGCCAAAGTGGAGCACTGGCTGCCTTCAAGCTTCTAAGTCAATTAGTCTCAGGATTTATTCTGCCCTCGATGTCTCAGCGTAAAAGGGGAAACCTGATCTTGACCAGAAAGGCAGCATGCCAATATCACACAGAATGAAACATTAACGTTTTATCACCCTAGAATCTTTACATTTGTATTTGAAAAGATTAACTAAAACTGCTTTATTCAAACTGAGGAGCTAAGTTTCAGTCCACAAACTCTGTAGAGCAAAACCCAGTACTTTCAAAAGATTTAGTGCATTCATGCCTAGGAACACACTGCGGTAATTCAGATTAGCTCTTTCTCAGTAAGAGGAGAACAGATCATCAGTATGTGACATAAATAGCTCGTGAGCCTAACGCCCAGGAGCAGGCAAATAGAGTCACTTCAGGTGTTAGAAGCAAGCGCCGCCACTAACGAAACAACCTCTTCAATTCCAGAGACCCACGGTCAAAGTGATTTTATCACCTCCATTTCCCATTAGTCTTAATGATTTTAATATCAAAGGAACCTTGCAGGAAAGATTTCCTATGTCAGGAGCTAACCTGCACTGCCCATTCTGGTGCTACCCATGCACTGAGTAGTCAAATATAAGCAAAGCGCTTCCTAGGCAGACAGAAGAACAGCAATTTTTTATGACACTTACTTGAAACACATTATTTGTACTAGAAAAGGGAAGCCCAACTTTAAACTCCTTTCAGAATGAACTTCAATCTACTTTTACAACCGATATTTAAGAGTGCCCCTCTTTCAGCCTCCTGCTGACTTACAGTGGGCAGAGCCCCGAGGGAGCACCGTGCTCCCAGCCAGTGACTGAAGGGAAGACAGAGCTACGGCCCCAGCTTCTCAGGGCCTTAAATACTCCTTAAATACGTGGTCAAAAGCCAAGAGCACCTGAATACCTCTTACCTTTCTGAAGGGTACTGGGAAAGGAGAGGGTAACCTTCTCATCCTCATTTTGATAGTTGAACCCTGTGGCGTGTACCTCTGAAAGAGAGAAACAGACTTTGTTTGAAATAACACCCAGGGGTGTTTGGTAACTCCTGAGCGCTTAAAACGAACTGAATCAGCTGAACCCAACAACATGCTGCAGTTAGTGGCCAAATCAAAGGAGATTTTGAATAATCCAGAATGATAATTTCAAGCAGCCAAAGAAACGCCAGCCATTGCTGGAGTTGTACCTCATGTTACCTTGCTTCAGACAACTAAATTTAGCACATTTACTTCAGAGCACGAAGCCACAGCCTCAAACCACCACCTCCACGCTCCGTCCACCCCTGAGGCACGTACCGCCTTCACAGCGCTGCCTCCTACCTGGCAGAGGGACGCCTGCTGCTGCGTGAGTGCTGAAATCTGTGCTGCCCGATTGTCAGCTGGCGCTAAGAGCAGCGTCCTGCACGACACCAAGAAAGCTGCAAACAACCACTACAGCCCTGCGGCAGGATTCTCGCTAATTATTCTGAACAGGACGCTCACGATTTAAGTAATTTGTGGGTCTCAGTTTGAAAAGCACACCAATAGCCACAGCAAGGTGTTTTCGTTTGGTTTTAACCACTAAGAAAAACTCAATGTTGGTTTTATTTAAAAATTGTCTTCAGAACCAAGGACCTACCTTGGAGCTTGTATACCATTCAGCAAGGGCATCCAAAATCAACTGAAATATTAAGCAGTACGGCATTTACACAGCATTTGGATCTATTTGTAGATGCAAACATCTGAACTATGAGGCCAAGCTGGGTAGCTGGGGGAGGGAATCATTATACAGAAATTAAACTGTCCTGCAGCGTAGGGATAGCAGAGCCAAGAGAGAATACCTCGTGTTGCTCCCACCTTCCTAACTCACCGAGTGCCATCGCTGCGTCCCAAGTGATGCACAACCAGGCTCCTTCAACCAGAAACCTAAAATAGCCGCAGAGGGTCTTGCTGCGCAAAGCCCTGCTATCTTCATCACCCGACACTTAACCACCAACACTTAACCACTGCAATGACTAGCTGTCCTTAAAGATACAAACCTGAATCAAAACAGCTTAGTAGGAAGAACAACGCTTTCTACCACACATCAGTGCCTTGGACTAACGAGCTGGGTAATCTCAGACACAGCAACGCACCCTTGTAGGGTGCTTAATACAAATACTTGCAATAAAACACTTCTGGCTCTAAAGACATACAGTACAGACACAAATTCAAGAGAAAAATATCTGTACAGGACTGAGAACTCTAGACTAACAGTCTGTACTGAGAAGTCGCAAGATTTAAATCAGCTCTACGTGGGATGGGACACATCATTTACACTGAATACGTGCCTCGGCCATCAAAATGCCAGCAAGCCTGAGTACCTCCTGAGACAGCTCAGTGCAAGAAGGTGGAAACACTTCCCTCCAAGTACTTAGGGCAACCCCAAAACGTCTGTATCTCTTTACAACTTCTACCAGAAGCAATCTGATACCAAAGACAAACAATACCGGGATTTCGGGACCATGGTTATAACCCATGGAAACTGAAGTCGGGAACAACACGCATTACGCAGATCTTCCGCCAAACATTGACAATGAATATCAAACTTCTCCCTCCTCCCCTCCCGAACACAAAGTCCTCATAAGCGGAGCTGAATCTGTAGCTCCACTACTTTAAGACCTTTCTCACCGGCACTGGAAAGCCATAGGAACGACAGGTAAACGTGAGCACAAGATGAAGGTGAAGACCTTTAGCTCCCCCCCTTCCACCAGCCTGAGAAGCCGCATTAACACACGCTGCAAGCTGCAGAGGGCTTCCCCCCCTCATTTCATAGTGCTAGATCCCAGCTGCTCGAAGGTCAAATGACAACTAAACAAGTTACAGCTCCAACAGGCTGGAAGCAACCATTTCCTGGGAGATGCTGTGCTCTAAAACTGTAGAATATAAACAAAAGGTTCAAAGATACACCGACTATTCAGCGCTAATTTAATCCACAGCGAAAGAACCGTAGAAAACCATCAGCGATACTTTCTGTAGTTTGAGAGAACTGCTTATAACAAAGATGTAATTGCAGTAAAAGGCCGTCTGAATTCCTAACACTGTTGAATACAAAAGCTCCTGAAGAGAACAACACAATTTTGGCAGCCTACTAACTCCGGAGAGTTTGGCACTGCAAGGTTGCAAGTTAATCACTAGCACATTACTGCACAGTCTGGACCAAGTTGCATGAGAAAATAAAAAGCTGCTGGTGCTCAATGCTTTTGGAAAAAATGAATAAAGAGCAGACCTAGCAGCTCTCCCTAACTCAGGGCACTAAGTATCAAGTTTTACAACAGCATTTTAAACGAATTACAGTCCTACAAAGTACTTCCTGAAATCTCATGGTAACTAGACGGATACATCAATTAATGATTCCAATTTCTGTATTACATACTTATAAACGTGGATCCTAGCCAAAGGTTTTAACCAAAGTCAAATGTACATGTATTACAAAGCGAAGACAAAGCCAAGTGGAAATGATGGAATTATAAATATCAGAAATCAAGCTGACTGTAAAAAATGTTGCCCTACACAGGCAGGTTTGTTTCCCCCCAAGCAGCCCCCTTGTCACTGGTAATGGAAGGTATGGTGGCTTAATGAACTTGTACTCATCAGCTGAGCTGCTGTGATGGTGCTGCGTTCTCTCTTTGCCTACTCTACCTGCAAATTAAACACTTCAGCTTAAAGCATCTACACGCTGACGTGTCATACGCTATCCTTCTGCATTAGCGCTGAACTATGCCCGTGCCGTTCCTGAGAACACTCTCAAGTGCTGTCACATCTTTCCGCAGGTCTCAAACTAGTGGTTGTAAAATCCTTTACAGGAGCCAGAAATATTCTCACCTATCTGATATTCCCAAACTATGCCAGCGCAGCCCAGACCTCTTTAAATAACCTACCATTAAAATTTCTGTGTCACATCAAGTTCCTCTCCAGAAGAAAGGATGAAAACGGGGTTTTCTACAGCAAAGAAAGGTTTCACGACTGGCTTAACAAACCCAGTCTGCTGCAGGCAGGGATGGCAGTCTCACGTTCCCCACCTGGCCCCAGCTGCATGTCCCCGTTCCCTTCCTTACGCTGGCACTCACGCAACCACCACGATCAGGAAGGTGATCTGTCTCCAGGCTGCCTTTTTCCTTTTTCCCTTCCTCCTCGTAGAGGCAGTTTTCAGGCAGAGCAGATTCCTCACCCACGTGGCTGTTCTGCAGAAGGAACGTTAATGCCAACAGAAGGACAAGCCTCGTTGCCCCTTCCCGCAGCAGCACGGTTTTAGAGCACCTCACATTGGGGTGGAACAGCAGTGATCCCAGGCCACGGGGATGCATTGCTTAGATGCACTTGGGCCACACTGCTTAGCTTCTGATAAGCGCTAGGGATCTTTTGTTGTCATTTTTAAAAATCAGCTGAGGCTCTGGTGTAACCACACCGCTTTAAGCACTAGCATCCAGGCAAGTCCCTGCAATCCTATGAAGGAAAAAAAATAAAACAGGCTCTGGCCTTAAAACCTTTTAAAAGATGAAGTGCAAATCAAAGTTCACTCGATTATTTCTGCTAAAAAAAAAACATTGTTACAGTTGCTTGTAGTCTTCGATATGAAATTGCCAATTACTACTCCCTAAGCATCTCTAAATTTAAGAAACTGCTTTAGATCTCCCAGCATCTGAAAGATTATCCAAGCTAAACAAAGACAATGTAATACACTGCTCACGTCTCCACCACAATTCCACAGCTCCTTGATGGAGATTCATGGGAAGCTCAAACTGCATAACGTCCAGTAGGGATGAAACTCAGTCCCTTAAAATTTAACTTTAAAAGCAACTTGCTTGGGTATGCCTTTTCGCTTCTTCACTCAGCTGAACAAAGTCAACCATGTGGACTAAAGCAGTACAGCACACGTGTACCTAGCCACTAGGACGGCACTGTAAACATTTGACTACAAATGCTAAAAACTAGCTTCTTGAAAAACAAAAATAATTGCTTGTTATGACTAGCGGAAGAAGCCAATCATAACTTCAGCAGAAGAAAACTCAATCTTTTTGAGTAGCCTTGTTCCATTACAACATAACTGGCACAAACGGCAAACGCACATCCTTCAGTTACCGTCACTGCACTTAATTTGGTAACAAAACAGGGAGTTTTTCTATTCCAAAGTACTGCATGATCAATCTCTTGGTTTATTCTTCACTAACATTCAACCGTGGATTATGTAGCAAAAAATTTTCACTTTGACGTTAAAGCTTCAGCAATTGTTCCTCAGCTTCCTGTTGAATTTTGGGAAATAACCTGATTTCCTGGCAAATCTACATTAAAATTCCGAAGACCAAGTCCTACCCTCTGCTGTATTCGTCTCTAGAAGAATGGATAGGAAGAGAAGGAAAACACGGCCCACAGCTCCCGTTAGGAGTTGCGCTGTCGCACAAACCACAGTGCACTCTAAACTACCAAGAATCATTAGCAGAAGAATAAACTCTCCTGCACAAGAGTCAACAGACAGCTCCACAAACGAAGGAAGGGTATCTGGTGAACAAGGTCTCTCCTTCACACAGCTGCTTTTCAGAACATAACCACACTTGAAAGAAGAGAGCTGACCGATTACCTTCTCTTTCCCACGGAGGTGCAAAAGTAAACGGGGTAACAACTTCCCACCAGAGCCTTTAAGGAGGAAACGTCACGAACATTAACTCGCTTTCAAATATCCTACGCAGGCAACATGAAAAAGCACCTAAGTAACTAAATCCAACTGATCTGGCTGATTTCTGCTGCTTCACTGGACTACATTTCGTGTTCTGTTTTTGAGACCAGTTATAAAATTACCATCCAAAAGCTGTGCACAATAGAAGCATTAGTAAGACTGACTCGATCTGTATCAACAGGTGCCAGCAAATAGTCTGCCAATTTCATGCAATTTTACTTCCAAAGCCATTATACTAGTTGGCAGCTTACCAAATTGAAAGATATGTTTTAACCCCATGAAGCCAGAGTGTAGTTATAGAAAACATTCAGGACTACACCTCAACCATTTACGTTACAGCAGTTTGAGAGGTGAGTGCCTTTACCACAGCCAGGGTGCTGTACTCGTATTCCTCCGTGCCCAGCGCCGTATTCAAGCCTATCTGAAGATCAGAATGAAGGAACCGAGGCCACAGAAATTTATTTCCAGTTTACTCAGTTTAAGGGCAAAAAAAAAAAAAGTCTCCCTTAAGCTCTGCTATTAATACTTCAAAGTTACAAGGAGAGCGTATTGCTGTTAAAGAACATAAAAATAGACCCTGCAGGAGAGGAAAATCAGCTCTGAAAACAAAAAGATAATAAAATAGAGAGGGTGTGTGTGTTAACCTTCCTTGACTCAAGCAGAAAGAGATTATTCCTAGGCACTTTTTCCCATTCATTTTCATTTTCTCAGGGATAAAATAAAAAATTAAAAGGAGGTCTGGGCCTGCGGCAGAGTGGCAGCTGGACCAGACTGCAGACACGCTCAGCTATTACCACCTCTCTCGTTATCTCCTCATTACTCCATGGAAGAAAAAGCTCCGGGAGTGCCCACAGCCCCCTGCCAGCAGCTGGGAGCAGCAGGGGTACGGCCAGCACCCCGCTCCTTCGCTGCCCAAACCTCCTGCCGAGGCTCCTCCTGCTGCCAGCTCTGCTCCCCAGCACGCCTGCCCAACGCCGCTTCCTTCGGGTGGGGGTCCCCGGCTGCTCGAGCACGGCTCAGCTGCTCACAACTGCACCTAGGGAGCCCTCCTGTTACTGTAATGGTACGTTAAAAGAAAGTCAGAGCAATTTAAATGCAAAGACTCACTGCAGATGTTTCGTTTGCCAGGTAAAACCCATCAGCCACAGGACAGCGCCGTGAGCGAGCACTGCAACAAGAACCAAACGGTCCCTACCGAATCCGGAGAGGTAAGGTTCTTCTTCTCTGGGTGCTGAGAGAAACAGCTCTGAGATCACCGTCCTGGAGACATTTCACCTACCCAAAGGAACACCCTCCTCCTACCTGTCACCACGGCCATGCCTGCAGGTCACAGTCATGGTTTAACACCGCTTCGTGACACCACTGCAGCGCTTTCCTCACGGAAAGGAAACTGCAGAGCCTTTTGTTGTCTGAAGAATTTAACACACAGCTGTGCCTCACGGACCACAGAGCTGCCAGGCTCGAAGCAGCAGAGGCTCCACAGCACCACAAGAAGACTTCGCACACCTCCAGCACGTCGCTCGCTTTCAAAGAGCTGATTTTCCAGATCTTAATCTTCTCATGCTTTAATTGCTGAAACTTCTTTTGTGCCTGATAAATCTCCTCTAAACGCAATTGCTGATGACATCAACTACCGAAAGTGTTACAAATAGGTGCTGCTGCTTTTGTTTTTCCAGAAACTTCCAGTCTTTCACTGAACTGTACCCAAACACTGTCTCCTACACACAAACACCTCCTTCCATGCTGCCATACACTAGGGAAATGCTGCTAAATGTCAATTAAGTGTTTTCTGTACTTTTGCAGACCCTTCACAACGAGTATTTCCCACTGCAAGCCACTACTGGTACATTTTTATCCGAGCCCTTGGTGCAGATTTTCTCAGTGTTGCCATGTCCACAGGTACAGATCATGTTTTTAGACGGTATCTGCTATACAAATAAGTAACAACATCAAAATAGTCATCCGTTTGCCTGTGAGGCACAGAGGTGACAGTACAACAGACTTTGTGGAAGTGTGACGTAACTTTTTTTGAAGCATAATGCAGACGGTAGGGATGAGAAAAGAACGAAGGCTAAATAACTCATTCTGTGCTTTACAGGTAGATTACCTTCTCCGACTATTACATATTTTTGCAATTGAAGTTACCTGTTGGCAACAACACATCAAAAATGAAACGGAATAACATGTAAAAACACCAGCAAAAAAAACAGTCCTACCTTCGTCTCCCTCTGGCGCATAGGAAGCTGTAATAATGTCAATGTCAGCACAGTTCATCACAATTTGGTTGGTTGCATGCTTCACCTGTAAGAGAAATTGTATCAGCATCAGGAAGAAATGGTGTGCCCTCCTCCTCCGTGCTCCCTCAGGTAGGCATGCCCAGCCTCCATTTAATCTACAACCCCTGCATCACCAAGTGTTTGAAATAAAAGGTAGGGCTCCAGACTGGCAAAAAAGAAAAGGATTTTCCACTGACTGCTCTCATTCTTCCTGGAACATGCGCACTCGAATCATGTTCCAGCCATCTAGACCTACTTATCAATACCGTAAATTATTTAAGGGAATGGACTGCCTGTTAAAAATCGGTATGTAAGCCTGACAATAGGGCCCTTGTACATGCCTGGGAATCCAAGACCAATAAAAATAGATAGAGAGCTGTAGGCTGCCTTTTAGCGACGACCTTCAGGAGACCGTAGTGCAAGTGGAATGCTTTTGAACACAAAACTACATCTTCCAGAGACCAGAAGAAACACGACAGTACAGCGTTCTAAGCTGCTGACACTATAGGAACTTTTTAGGTTAAAAACATCTGCCAAGAAATTCGCCTTTACATTTTCCTGAAAGCTTTCCTTCTGCCAGCTCTTGGCTACACATTCTTTGCTTTATTTAACAAGTGGCCAGCTCCCAGCGTAGTAATAAACTGCCTCAACGTGCCAGCTTTCTGTTTGGACGCAAGAGCTTGAATACAGAGGAATTCAAATTAAAAATTAACTAATTACAAAGGGGCAAAATATTTGGGAACAAAACTAGGAATTACTCAGAAACTTATGGTTGAAGCCACCCGAACCACCACACTGGGTGAGGCTGGTACTCCTGCTGGGCCAGGAGACAATTTCTGGCAGTAGGCGATACCAGAGCCTTAAAGAGAAGAGCAAGGAGTTCTGTAACAGCCAACTGCATTTTAACGTACCACGAAGAACCTGCTCCCCACCCAGACGGTTCTTTCCTTGGAGCATACGGACTCACGTCCCTTTCTTTTTTTCACTGTTACGACCTAAAGCTGCCCCATTAACACCCGTGCTGTCGCCCTGGCTGCCCACGTCCCACCAGGCCGAAGGCCTGCGATGGGCACGGGCCCCAAGCACCGAGCGCTCCTCGTCCTGCAGGACCAGAGGATGGCAGCTGCATCCTCCGCATGTGAAGTGTCACAGCCGAAAGGAAAACATCTCCTCCTGCCACAGAGGAGCTGGTGTCTACACGGGGTGAGCAAACAGAGGCGGGTACTCGGCCCCAAGCTGCTCTGCCCAGGCTCGCTGAAGAACGGTTCCTTAGTCACTGTGTACACAAGAAACAAATCTGAACCTGGTCAGCGACGAGAGGCTTAACAAACCTGAAAGTGTAACCTGACAGGAGTGCCCACATCAGAAGAACGGCCCACCTAACCCAGCAATCTGTTAACCCACCTGCCAGCACCAGGTCCTCCACGGAAAGCCTCCCCCCCCCCGAGGGCGGTCAGTGAGAGGCGAGGCTCCTCGGGGAGTCTCTTCACAACCTCAGTCACCAACTCTGCTTCTAAAGCAAACGTTTATGGCCCATTCCTAACAGCAGAGTGTCTGCACAACAAACACCAGGCACGGCGTTGCGGTTTTTGCCGAGTGCGGGGAACCTTCCCAAGCCCCGCTGCCAGCACGCAGCGGCGCAGCCCCGCTCGTTTTCTCCACGTTGCCTCTTCAGGGTCATAAAACCAAAAAAACGTTACCTAAGGATCTCGGTGCGATCCTGCAGCGGGGGTACAACGTACCCGGCAGGCAGGAACCAACAAACTGACAGCTGAAGGGGCTGGGGCTGGACACTCAGCCCAGAGCCTCAGTCTGATCTGTCTGCTCCATCTGGGTGCGTGCAAGCACAGGATTGCAACACCTCCCAGACCAAAGGTCCGTGCCCAGTGGCTTTCATCACAACACTAAGGTTTGGGGGGTTTCAAGGAGGTCTTCCAAAACACAGAAAATCAGGATGAGAAAATCTTTTTATAAATGTACTTGCAGAGACCTTTATTCAATCTACAAATCCAAATCTCTCTGGATTAAGAATTCAAGATGCATCAGTAGTCGTCCAAACTGCGGACAATACTGGATTCAACAATAGGCTTGATCTGCAAAAAATGAACTCTTCTGAGGACAGAAGAATTTTCAGCATAGACCATGCCTGCAAAATAAGAAGTTTACATTTAAGCAGAGACAAATTCAGAGGCTCCTTAGAAAGGCAATTACCTATTCTTAGACTTTCCTTACCTCCTACAAATACCAAGCCAGTTTTACAAAGGAGCACAACAAGCTAGAAAACAACTAACGGGACTCAGTGAGCCAGTAGCTTGAAAAATGGTCACCCTCCAGCTCTGAAAGATGTAGGGCAAAATTCAGCGCATGGATACGAATGCTGACCACGTACTGTACGGCACACTTCTGAGCCTCTCATAATTTAACTGCAGAAAAAAAAAGTTTTCATATTGGCACACAGGCCCTAGCGTAAGCGCCTCCTCCCTCTGATCCACAAAAATGATGAAGCACAGACACACCTGTAAGAGCAAAACCAAAACAAAACCACGAACCGCCCAGCATACCTCTCCTATGACCATTTTATCTCACGAGAACCTGCAGCCTGATCTTAGGGACACCGTGTGCAGCAGGAAGATGAATGAACGTGTTTTACTGCGAGTGAACCTTGAAGCCGCTTTTACATTTCTGAGAAAATTATTTTCTGGAAGGCAGATATTCTGTTCACGCAGCGTTTTTCATGAACGCCATCTATTTAAGAGGCAAAGCAGCACCTCGCTGCATAAGGTATAAGCACTCATGAAACTGCACAGACGTGAACCATCCCCCTGCTTCACCTTGCTCTGCGACGTAATAAACCCACTCCTCAGCAAGAGGAGGCCAATCAAGGCAATTTAGTGTAAAAGAAGGAAAAGGTAATAAATGCCAACCTACAAATGGCCACAATGGAAGCAGTTTTGCCATAAGGCTGACATGCTTAAGAGCAGCAGATGAGCTAAGATCAGTATCTGGAACGCAGGAACCAGTTTCGAAACCTCGAGCGTGTTGCTTCCCACGAAGCTCCAGCGGCATCCGTCAGAACTCGGACACCCGCCAGGATCAGCCCGAGGCAGGTACCAGAGGCAGGGCTGCCCTGCGACAAGCCAGCAGACCCCAAGCTGTCGACCTCTGTTTCCCACCCCCTGCGCATCCATCTTCATGCGCAGCACTTGCTTCTTGTCCATCTTCATGCTCAGCACTTGCTTCTGAGAAGGAAAATCTCACCCAACGGGAGACCCACAGCCTAAGTTCCTCCTGAAAGCTTTCCAAGGTAATATCATTCAGAACAGGAGACGAGCTAAAAAGGCCAATTATCTGACTATTATTCATACTACAAAAGATGAAATCACTCTCACCTTAGTGCTACGTAGCTCCTTTCCCCGCTCACCTCCACGTTACGTTTCCCACTGCGGACACACGAAGCTCGCTGGCAGGAGCCACCAGCGCGGTCTCACCTAAGCTATTATTCTCAAAGCACGAAACAATGAAGAGGTTTTCAAAACTCTGCCAAATATGACTCAAAGATGCTGTACAGCTTTTTATTTTCACTAGTTATCAGATCAGGAAACGACCTGATGGAAAAAATGGTTTTAGGACATGAGAAACAGGATTTTGAATGGCCTCAGCCAACGCCAGCCTCCCTGCAGCGCAGAACGAGGAGCACCGAAAGACCTGCTGCAGCCACGACTGGACGATCTCTGGAGGTCCCTTCCAACCTCAGTCCTTCTGTGACTACTCTGCGGAGCCGCTCACAAGACGAGGGAGGTCATTAAAGTCTTGCTACTCTCAGCCTCAGAACGCTTCCCTTAACGTAGCATCATAACAAGCACGTGCGTTTGCAGCATTTTACTCTCTAAAAAGTCAACTAAGATTACTTCAGTTCTGTCCTAGGATTTTTTTTTTTAAGAATTCCTAAATGCAAAGAGAAAAAAAAGTTGCATTAATTTGCATCTAGAGCAAATTATGGTAGCCGAGTAGTACGCTTCCCGATGCCAAGACTGACTGGCTCTCTGGAGCACCTCCCTGCGTTCCAAGGAGCATCCGACCGCGTTCACCCGCAGCAGCCACACACAGCTCAGAAGCGTAGAATTCGCACAGGCAAGTAAATCCCTTTCCAGCTATGATTAATGCAATCATCTTAGCCTTGTGAATTACAGAACTGAAAGGGCCCTTTCTGCGAGGGAGAGGAGCAAAGACATTCCTACTTTTGAAGCTGGTGGCAGAGGGGTACGGAGCCCAGAGCTCCTGGCTGCGAAGGAGCAGACTCCAACACTCAGCAGGACACCTTTAGCGCTCGGATTACTCAAACTCAGACCTAATTTAATGCGCCGCAAATGTAAGTTACTATGCTGGGTAACACGGCCGTGTATTTATACTGAACAACTCCCCCCGCCTCAGGAGATGCTGACCACAAATACTACACCTATTAATGGTTAATTTTTTCAAGGTTTGAATACACGAGTGTCACAATCAATCTTTAACTGGCGTGCAGCGAGATCAGAAGGCTGCACATCTTTAGCCTAGCAGATACTGCATAATCAACCTATAAAAAGCAACAGACGCAGGTTAAACATTGCTAAATATAACAGAGTATCTCTAAGACACATTAAAGGGACTGGGAAAGATACTCGAAAGAGCCATCCACCTTAGGTTGTAAATTCTTTCCCGCAGAAAACAGGTTGCTTTGCAACCGAGGAACACCTCCCTGCCGTTTGTAAGGAATGAATCACCACCACCCTCTCCAAAGATGGTAGTTTATGTAGTGGTTAATACCAGGAAGTCAGAACGCAGCCCTGTACCTTTCTCAAGCTCTGCACCGCTACACCCTGTGCCGGACAGGTGACTGTTCGGGGCCGTGACAGCACCGAGAGCTTCCTTTCAGAAGCTTAGAACAAATGTTGAACTTTGGGAGCTAGATGTTTGCTCCTGATGTGAGTTACTCATATTTGCCTTTGCAGCACGATGCCGAAGACCAGAAGGGCAGCACATCCCCTCTTTGTTCCAGCCCTCACTTACGCCTTCCAGGAGTCAAGAGCAGAATAGCGAAGCGTTGACCCGGGCAGTGAGTAATACGAGTGCGCTGCACTGATAACTACACCCCGAGAATCAGGGCTGTAATAATTAAATCTCAAGCTAACAGATGAATAAAGTAGATTAACCATTTCCACTCAAAACACCAAAGCTTAATTGTGCTCATTCAGAAGCACCCACACAAGCCCAAGAGAGCAGTTTCGGACCCCAGCAGACAACCTAACCAACAGACCGGTCACAGGATCGTACGGGCAGCTCTATTTCAGTTCCAGATCCGCAACCGACACGCAGCGTCTGATCTCCCACAACCACATCGCGTTCGGTTCTGGCCGTGATAAATGAGTGATTTCACAGGGAACCTGCGAGGACTTTTGGTTTTTAAACTGTGATAAGTGGCAACGATAAATTAGCAGTTTATGTAATTGCTACATAATTCCACTGACTTCCAAAACGTTTGTATGACCAGGAGTTACATTATTTTAAAATCTCAGGTAACCAGGCAGTATTTAGGCTACCAAATACTTAACAAGCTCAGCTGCAAAAGCTAAGGAATTAAACTGTATCAACAGACAGATTACTGTATTGTTCCTTTATCAAGGAATGACAAACACTAGACAGAGGGCCAATCCCCTAACCCGAAAACTCGAAGTACCACAATAAACTACAAACAGGTATTATTTCTTTTTAAGCCTTTGAAACCAACCTGGCCACTGCTGACAATGAAGCAACAGCTTTATCTTTTGAATCATGAAGGGCTTTACCCTCTGAAGCTTATTCGAAGACAACACATAGGAAGTGCAACATTTATTACTGTGGCAAAAAGACCAAGCGTTTTAGGTTATTCATACATGCAAAAGCCTGCATAAGTGTACTGCCCCAAAGCCAAGATTAGGCTATTTAACATTTTTTTAGGGCTTGGTGCTCAAGTTGAAAGACTTACCAAAATTCTACACAGAAAGCTGCCAAATCCTGCTTAAGGGCTGCGAATTAAAAACACAAACTCACTGATCAAGTGTTTACTTGTAATATCTTGACTAAGTATTGCAGCCTCCACTAATTCCAGTTTGCTATTAAATATGCAAAACAGCAAACACTTTTGAAGTACATAATGAAGTTTCCCTAATTTTGTCATTAATTATGATTGATTCCAGTGTCAAAGTTGCAGTACTCACCCTGCAAGTCGGAAAGCATCCCTCCTTTAACTATCTGAGGCAAATTATCATTTGTCTAGCCATTATCATATTGGAATGGGACATCTATCATATTGGAGGGGGTAATTATACTTAATTATATATAAAAGAAGATACCTGGACCTTCAAGAGTAGGCCACGCATCTAATACTTGCTTTAATTCCTTACCCAAAATTTTGACAATTCAAAGTTTGTGTCTTACTGTTAAATTACTTTTACCTTGATGCGTGCACAATGCATGCCAAAGCTCTCGGGCATGCTGAAAACAGAACCCCTCTCTGATGAGTTCCACTCCACCCTATTAGAAGGTACTGGTACCAACAGCCAGCAAGTCCCTAACTGAACCAATTAGATCAAAAAGCACAAAACTAATTTATTTTCTAGATTCAATCCCAAACCAGTAACAACCAACTAGCACACGCTAGCACGTTACGTTTAAGCGAGCCGTTCCCTTGTACGGAAAGCACCCTGCCCACCTAGCACGGCGGGTGGGCCGCTTGTTCTTCTCTCCACCAAGGTACAGAAGTCACCCTCTCGTTTTCTGCCACGTGCCTTTGCCGCGCTTTGGACACCGGCAGCCCCAGCAAACCTCCGGATTTGCTCGAGGCACGCCGGCACCACCTCCACCTCCCCGCACCTCTCCTGCGCTCGGCGTGCGTGCACCGGGGGATGCAGCCTCGCGAAGGTTCCCCAGTCTGTGGTGTTGGGTTACCCAGGAATTTAAGCGTACAGATTTTAGGCACATTTTAAAACATCGCCTCGTTTTGCCTATTTCTGCCATGGGAACACCATGCTCACCACGCGCACTGCGTTCCTTACAACCTTGAACCCTCCGGAGCAATATTCTTCCTCGTGCCCTCCGCCGGTAGGAAAGTCCAGGATTTCGCGTTGTCAGGTGGCGCCCGCTGCTCTGGGAGGCGATTGAGCAATCCCCGCACGGCGGGGCGTTAAAACATCCCGGCGGGGCGAAAATCCGCACGCCCAACGCCACCTCCACGGGAAGCCTGCGAACCGTCCTTATTCTCGGGATTAAAGCTGAAGTTTCCGCGGCCGCACTTCAGCGCTGCTCCCTTCTCCGCGGCGATGCCGGCTTCAAAAGCCGCGCTCCCCTCCCCCCGAGCGTTATTTTTAACCGGGATGATCGCAGCGATCCCGTTTACAGCACGGCCCCGCAGCCGGAGCGGGGCTGAGGAGCGGCGGCCGGGATTAGGAGGGCAGGGACGGGGAATTTCTCGGGCGGGCGCTGCCGGCCGGGCTGGGGGGCTGCCCCCGCAGCCAGCCCCCGAAGGCGAGGGCTGGAGCCGTGACGAGCCGGGCAGCCGGTTCGCGTTCCCGGCCGTTGCCAGCCGCCGTTCCCGTGTCGCCCTTACTCATCCCTGCTCATCCCCCCGCAGCTCCGCGGCGTCACGAGGCCGCGGCCGGGCCCTTCGCCCTCCCGGCCCCGCGAGGCGCTTCGGGGCCTGCGGCCGTGCCCCCGGTGCTGCCCCGCCGCGGGCCGAGGCCTCGCCCCGCTCCCAGCCCCAGCCCCGTGCCCGCGCTCCCCCGGCAGAGCCTCGGGCCCTCCGCCCGGCCACCGGGGGGCTCCGGCAGCGCCCGGGAAGCCCCCGCGGCTCCGGGGGGCGGCTCGGGGAGGACGCGGAGGGGGCCGGGGGGCGACCTGGGCACGGCCCCGGCTCCGCGGGGAGGGCGCGGGGCAGCCCCCGGGCCCCGCCGCCCTGCGGCCTACCGCGGCGCCGCACCGGGCAGCCCCCGGCCGGGCCCGGCGCCACCGAGCAGCGGCCGCGGGGCTGCAGCGGGGCCGGGCACCGGCTGCGGGGCCGGGAGGGGCGGCACCGGGCGCTCCCCCCCCTTCTACCGCGCTCCCCCCCCCCCCCCCGGGAACATGCCGCCACCCCCCCCCCCCCCGTACCGGGCCCCTCCCGGGGGCGGCGGCGGGGCGGGGCCGCCGGGCTGCGGGCGGGGGGCGCCCGGTGGGGCCGGGGGGGGATTGCTCCGGGAGGCCGCCCTGCACCTGCCCGGCCGCGGCACCGCGCCGGGGGCTGCCCGCGGGCACGGCCCGGCACGGGGGGGGGGGGGTGCTCGGGGCGGCGGCGGGGGGCGGGGGTTGGCCGGGCCCGGCCGGGCCTCACCTGCACGGCGGCCTCCAGCTTGCCCTCGAAGGTGAAGTCGATGAGGTCGGGCTTGAGGCAGAGCCCGTAGTTGAGGGGGCAGACGTCGGCGGGGAGCCGCTCGAAGGGCCGCTTCTCCGGCATGGCGGGGCGGCACGGGCTGCGGGGCTGCGCCCCCCCGCGGCGGGGCGGCGGGCAGGGGGCGGCGGCGGCGGGGGGAGGAGGAGGAGGAGGAGGAGGAGGAGGGGAGGGGGGGGAGGAGGAGGGCGAGCAGCGGCAGCCGCGGGCTTCCAACCGGCGACGCGGCGGCCCCGCACCGACACGGCGGGCGAGCGGCGGCAGCGGGAGGGAGGGGCGGGGGCGCGCGCGCGCTCCCGGCACGAGGCGGCCGGGGAGGGGAGGGGGGAGGAGGAGGGGGAGGGACGGGGACCGCGCGTGCGCGCGCGGCGGCGCCACGCGGCCGCGCACGTAGCGCGGTGCGAGCGCGTTGCGTAAGCGGCGGGGGCGGCCCCGGTGACGGGACCGGGGGGACGGGGCCGCCGGGACCGGGCTCCGCGGGGCGCAGCCGCGGCTCGGGGCCTGCTCGGGGTCTTCCCGGGGGTGCGGGGCCTGAGGCCTGGCTCTTGGCTCCGTACGGGCCCGGTCGGTGCCGTACCGGTGGGGCACTGCCTGCCCCCCGGCTGCCGGTGGCTCTCCCCCGGGGCAGGCCCCCTGTCCGCGGCTCGGTGGCCGCTTAGCCCCCGGGCCCAGTGCCGCTCGGGGAGCTGGGGCACAGCCCCAGCTGCTGCCGACCCCCCAGTTACGGAACTGTGGCAGCAGCTTAAAAAAAACCTGTGCTCTGCAGCAAAACCCAGCATGTACGTGGAGACGGGAGCGGCGAGGAGGAGCGCTGCCCTCGGGCCTGCTGGTCCCATCCTCGGGCCCGCTGTACCTGCCCGGGCAGCTGCAGGGCGCGGGGCTGCTCCCTGTGCCACCCTGAGGCCGCTCCTCGCCTCCTCCTCCTTGTCCTCCTCCTGAGCCTGACCTGCAGCAGGGGGAGAAACAAACCTGGGTGCTGCAGGACTCCCAGGAATAAACAGGGCTTGAGGTGCTCACACGGTGCTTCCTGGCCGGACTCACGCTCACTCGTTCCCATTTTGTCCTCCTAAGCCTAAAAAACCTCAGGCTGTGGAGCAGAGGGGAGCTGCTCTGCCCTCTCCTGCGGTGCGGCGAGCTGCTGCCTGCCCTGGGGTACCGCGGCCCCGTGGGGCCCGGCCGCGCTGCGGAGCGCTGCTGGGGCCTGTGGAAGATGCTATGTCAGGAATCTGTCTTAAAAAGCTATGTACACAATACAGCGAGCAGTATTTACAGGGTAATAAATGTCCCAAGTGGGTGATGTTGGATGGCTGCTTGGTTTCGTGACAAACACCAGCAGGAAGTTTAAAAATTCTTAATAAAGACTTTATATGGGAAAGAGAAGGGCGAAAAATCGAATTCCTCGGGAGGAGCGGTGCTGCGCCCGAGGCCCCGGCGGCCCAGCCCTGCCCTCGCACCCAGCCCTGCGTGGGCTCCGCCTGGGAGCCGTGGCTCCGGGCGCAGCTCTGCTGGGAACCCGGCACGGCGCGGAGCGCTGACCTACTTCAGCCCCGGCCCCCCAAAGGCGGCGTGCCGCGGCTCTGCCGGGGCCACAACCTCCCTCGTGTTCGGAAGGAAGCACAGCTCGCTGGGGCAGGAAAGCATTCGGCTGTTAATTGCTTTCTGCCGCTGCGTATCACAGTTGCTCCTTTTCTTCTTCTCCCCCCCCCCCCAAAAAAAAAAGGTTTATTTTTGCTAAAAGTGACATCTCACTGTTTAAAATATAAGCTAGCGCCAAGCAAAGAGAGAGTGGGGATTTGCTGAGACCTGGAGGAGTCTGCAGCACGAACTGGGGCATGGAGAAAGTACAGACGGATCTTAGCACATAATTATAAAAACCAAGCAGCTGATGAGCATGGGTTCATCTGGGGCTTCTCGGGGCCGCGTTGTGCTACAGTGCCCCGAGGAGAGGGAAGGAGACAGAAGGAAGCAGCTGGGGCCGTGCGGGGCTTTGGGAAGCTCTGCAGGGCTCCGGGCGCCGCCACCCTCCCCGGCTCCTCCGATGCCTTTGGGCATTGCCGCCGTCCCCTTCCGCGGGGACACACGGACACGGGCAGACCGGTGGGACAGACGGCCGCCCGGCCAGCAGGAGAGACCTGGTGGGGCAGGATGACTTTTCCCCCCGCTCCTCTCCCCGGGCACGCAGCAGGGTCAGCAGCGGGATGAAGGCAGGAGGGGGTTGTCTCGGGGCTCTGCCTCCCACCCCAGGTCGCTCGGTGCCGCTGCTCGTGTGCCGTGGTGCCCGACGAGCCTCGCCGCGCCCCCGGGGCTCCCTGCCGCGGCGGCTGGCCCGCGCTGCTGCATTGTTCGATGACAGATGCTGCTGTCAGCAAGAATCATGAACGAAAGAAAGGAAGAAAGGAAGGGGGAGAGAAGGAGAGCCTCTGAGGAGATGCCCGGGGAAGCTGCCGCCTCTGCCGTGTCCTGAGCAAACCGGGTTCTCCTGCCGCACCAGCGCGGGGAGGCCTGGGGACAAGCGGACGCGGTGGCTGCCAGGGTCTGTAATGAGCCCGGATCCTGCAGCCACAAATTGCTGACAGTGCCCTGGCTTAATTAGGAAAACAAGGGAAAGAGGGAAAAAGAAATAATAAAAAAAAGAAAGATCCTGGAGAGTCTTCTCTTTTTGCATGGGTTTTTGCCGTCCCTGCTAGAGCGGGAGCAGCCGGAGGGCACCGGCTAATCCTGCCTCGCAGGTCCAGCCGCGGCTTAGGGCAGGAATCCGAGGTATTTGGGAGCAGGGGACGGTGCTGGGAGCCGCGGGGTGGCCCCGGGGCTGCCCCCAGCACGAGGCCGCGGCAGGAGGGGGGGCTGGCAGCGTTCTGTGCTGCTCCCCCCTCGCAGCGGTGGCGGCGGTGGCGTGCGTGCCGGCCTGCCCGTTGCCCTGCCCGTTGTCCCTCCTGCACCCCGCAGACCCGGGGCGCGTTGCACAAGCACCTCCGTGGTGCGGGGACGGTGCCAACGCGGCCAAAGCCCTGCCTGGAGGACGGCGCAGCCCTGGCCGGGAGCGAGCCCTGCTCCTCCCGGTGCTCCGGTCCTGCCCAAGCCCGGCAAAGGCCCCAACGGGGCAAAATGTGGGAGTTTTGTAAATGGGGGGGGTGGGGGGGTCAGCACGGGCAGGCCAGGGCCACCGTCAGGTGGCATCTCCAGGGGCCACCACCCTCGCTGGAGCAGATCTCTGCCGCTGGTTGCTGCAAGAGCCCCCCAGTGGCACCCCCCCCCCCCCCCCCGTGCACCCCGTCATGGCCCCTACTGGGGGGGGCCAGGCCCCAATAGCGGCGTGGGCTGGGATCAACGGTCCCGGGCGCAGCAGGGCCGTCACTACACATTAACCAGCTGTCCGGCGGGGGGGCTCCCTCCCGGCCAAGATCAACAGTCCCCGGGCTGAGAGCACGGCCGGGGGGGGCGAGTGCAGCCCTGAGCCTTCCACCGCCCCCCCGGCCCCACGCTTTGCTCCCCGCTGCCCTCGGCTCTGCGGGACGGACCGGGCTGGGCCCAGCCGAGCCGAGCTGCTGGGAGGCTGGCGGCCGCGCTGCCCCGGGGGGGGCGGATGGGGCTGAACCCCCCCCCCCCAGCACCGTCCCTTGCATTCCTCGGGGGGTTGCGCGGGGGCCCTGCGGGTGCTGCACCCGCTTGCCTGGCACTGCCCCCCCCAGCACCTTCCCAGCCATGTGGGGCCGGGTGCCCCGTGTGGAGCCCCCGCAACCCCCCCCGCAGGGAGCCCCCCACTTCCAGGTGGACACGGACAGAGGGGCCGGGGGGGGGGTCAGAACCGGGGGGGGGGGCACGCAAGGACATTGCATGGGGGGGCTGCACCCCTTGCACAGTGCAGTGGGGTGGGAGTTGGCCCCCCCCCCGTGCTGCAGGGGGGCTCCAGCACGTTTGCAGCCGTGCATGTTCCCGGGGGGGGGGGGGGTGAGGGGGGGTTGCACCCCGTGCACGGTGCGATGGGGGTGGGCGCCGCGCCCCCCCCGTGCTGCAGGGGGGCTCCTGCACGTTTGCAGCCGTGCACGTTGCACGGGGGGGGGGGGGGTGAGGGGGGGCTGCTCCCCGTGCACGGCGCAGGGCGCTGCAATGGGGGTGGGCGCCGCGCCCCCCCCCCGTGCTGCAGGGGGGCTCCCGCCCCGTGCACGCGCACCCCGCTGCGTCACGCCCGGGGGGGGGCCTTCCCCTCCCCCCCCCCCCGCGGGGCCCGGGGGGCGCCTCGCACCGCCTCGCGCCGGGGGCGGAGCCTCCCCCGCCCCCCCCCCGCAGCCGATGGAATTTTCCACTCGCCGCCGCCGCGCGGGCTCCCGACGGCCCCGCCCCCTCCGCGCGCCACCGCGGGGCCCCGCCCCGTTCTGGCCCCGCCCCCCTTCCCGTCGGGCCGTGCGGCGCCAAGATGGCGGCCGCCATGAGGGCGGCGGGACTGGGGCTGCTGGGCCGGCGGGTGCGGGGCGCCGGGGGCGGCCGGGGGGGAACGGACGGGGGCCGGGGCCGCTGTGAGGAGCGGCTGGGGCCGGGTTGGGGCCGGGGGCAGGCTCTCCCTCCGGGCACGGTCCCGGGCGGCCGCCCCGGGCCGGCGTTGGGCGCGGTGACGGCGGCTCCGCGGTCCGGAGGCGTGAGGGGAAGCAGCGCCCGGTGCCGGCCGCTCCCGGCCCTCGGTTAACGCCCGGCCTTGCGTTCCCTTTCCGCAGGCCTTGGGGTCGGCGCTCCGCCCGCCCCGAGCCGCCCCGCCCTGTCTCGCGGTGCCGGTGAGGACGAAGCGGCGGCTGTTCGTGCCCGAGTGGGCCCGGGAGCTGTCCCCGGAGCAGAAGGAGCGCAGGATGCGCGCCGCCGCCAGGGCGCTGCCCGAGGACCGCGTGGAGCGCGCCTTCTTCTTGGCCTGCACAGGTGCTGCGGGGCTCTCCGGGGGCAGTTCGCTGCGGCCGTGCTGACAGCGTCCGCCTGCAGCAGGCTCCGTGACCTGCTCTGCCCCGGGTGGGTGAAGGCAGCGGCCCTGCTGCTACCAGCTGTGTGTGGGGCCGTTGGCCCTTCATGCCCAGGGACCAGCGTTAGCATGGGAGGCCGTGCTTTGTCCTGCTGGGTGTCTTATCCTCATGTCTTGGGGCTGCATGGAAGAGAAGGAGAGCTGATGGTGTAACACAGCTTGTTCGCAGTGAGAGGTGCCCCTATCATTTGTGGCCACGCTCTTATTTCATCGTAAAGATGTTTTCTGGGAGGAATCCTTCTCCAGCAGCTAGGGTGCTGCCTCTCTGTTTCCTTCAGAACACAGCGTTTGGCAGCTTTTGAGCCTCCTGACCTTTCTTCTCTCTCATGCAGCTGATATTATAGACCCTTATGTCCCTCCTGAGGGCGATGCCCGCATGACTTCCCTATCCAAAGATGGGCTGAAGCAAAGGGTGGAGAAGCTGAAGCAGACTGCTGCCTCCCAGCTGGCGTATGTACCTTCCTTTTAATTAGTCTGTGGTGTCAAAGTCTCGCCCAGTTCTGTCTCGCAGTGGTGAGGTGGTGTGTTTGTTTATAACGTTGTTGCTCTTGTACCGCTTCTGTCCTTGGCGTGAGAGTGAACACAAGCCGTCTGTCCTGGCACGAAGGGGTGCAATGTGTACTCGCTTTTTCTGTTTTTTTGGGGTTTGCAGAAGTATGTTTTTCTTATGAGTACCTAGAGACTGTGTGTCAGTGGGGAGGGAGTCTCTGGTTCCCAGTTATTCCCCGGGGAAAAGTGCTTCTAGAACTGGATAAGATTGTTGTCACCTGAAACACTGAAATGTTTTTTACTTACTGCAGAGCTTTTTTTTTTTCTTGTCTTTTCAGTCTCCGGAAGGTAAAGGATCATGATCCGGATTTCAGCACGAAAACCTTCCCAGAGAAGGCCCAGGAGATATTCATTGAAGCTCACAATTGCCTGGCAAAGTAAGACCTGGTCTCTGACTGGTGTGGTTATGTAGGACCTGCTTCTTTTTGCTTATATGCTCTGGTTTTCTTCCTTATCTTTCTAACCCTCGTGCCTCCTCTGCAACAAGTACTTTCTTTTGCTGCCCTCATCTCTCTGAAGACGAGGTGGCATTGGAGGTTTGGGAATCGGTGTTATTAGCAGCTGAGCGGGTGGTTGCTGCTGTTCAGCATCATGCCGCAGGGAGTGGTTTGGATGTGAAAGGATGCTCTGCTGACTTGCTCCACTGTGTAGGAACAGAACAGATTTCAGAAGTGCATCATTTGTGGTTACAGTTCCAAACATCAATAAAGCACTTAGACCATAACTAGCTTCCAAGGGATGTTGTCATGTCTTTCCCCGATGTCTTGTCAGCCAGCTGGCATTCAGGTTCTGATTTTGTGTTAAGATCACAGCTGAGAATCTTGTTTTTCTGCTTTGCCGGTGGATTATATATCTTCTGGAGAAGCAGGAATTTGTGAGTAAGCCTCTTTACAATACACGTATTTGAGTAACTGGGTGTGTTTCACTTGCAGTTTTAACAAGCAGAAACTTCACTCCCTGGTGACAGAGCGCTGCTATCCGGTAAGTTTGTCTGGGTGTTAGTGTGTCCTTGGTTGGTTTTAGAGAGTCTTAAAGAGTGTGGAAGGGTTGAGAAATTGCCTGTCTCTTTTCTTTTTTTCCCCACCTGAATACAACAAAGACAGTGGGGAGACAAACCACAAGTTTAAGTAATAGCTAACGAATAAATGCTTCACTACATGTAGTAGTTCGCTTCTTCAATTCACACCCTAATTAAGTTGGTGCCGACTTATTTTTTCCTTTTTAGGACATGGTCCGCGGCAACAGGTACAAGACCATCCGGTGGAGTTTTGTGGAGTCTCTGGAGCCTCCGAGAGTGGTCCATATTCGGTGCAACAGCATTGTGAATCCAAGTAACCTGTACGGCCAGGTGACGGTGCGGATGCACACGCGGCAGGTACGTCCCCCTGTCCCCCTTGTGTCTCCCAGCTGCCTCCAACCTGGGGCCAGCCCAGCGTGTGTTTCCTGGCTCTGTTACAGACTCTGGCCATCTATGACCGGTTTGGTCGGCTGATGTACGGTGGGGAGCAGGTGCCCAAGGATGTTTTGGAGTATGTCGTGTTTGAGAGGTATTTGGTCAACCCGTACGGCACATGGAGGATGCATGGCAAGATTGTTCCAGAGTGGGCTCCGCCAAAGGACCCCATCATTAAGGTAATGCCACCAAGAGCAGACACCAGCATCAAAGCCTGTGGCTTTGAAACATAAGTTCCTAGATAATTTTGTACAAAAACAGAGCTGAGTTTCCTGTAGTGGCTGGTGGTGCATGTACTTGCAAGCAGTCCCATTTATTAACGTGGGATTATCAGCCTCTAGCATCTCTCGTGGTGGCTAGTGAATGTTACAACTGCTGGGCACCGGGTTTAGTCCCAGGAGGTATTTGCAATTTGTGTGCTTCTGTCCTAGTTAAGGTCAGTCGTTTTTCTGCTGCTTTTGGAGGTTTTATGACAGATTGCAGCTGCATTTTGATGCACGCAATTGTTGTATATTGCCTAGAGTTTCCTATGATTAAAGGAGAAACTTGAGAGCCAGCAGCACTCTGCAAAAGACAAATCTGTAACTTGAGGCAGGCATGGGTTCTGCTCTGAACTACACAGTGAGTTGGGTTTTAAGCCATCTGATTGTTCCTGTACCTAGTGTTCAGGGGTAACAGAGGACTTCACTGAAGTCTGTAGGGTGTTTGAGATCTCCGTCTGGAAAATATATAGAGATAAATACATATTTTAGGGTAACCTGGAGGATGTGATAGCAGACCAATGGTATTTGATAGGTATGTGATAATTTAGGGCTTCACTGCTCCCTGTACGTAGCCTGGCAAACTGATGCAGGTGCTCTGTCCTCCTGTGTGACTAAAAACAGGTCCTAGAGAGGCAGGAGGTGAGAAGCGCGGTGTGGTACAATGCATGTAATACCGCTCCCTGCTCTGTGTCCTCCCCCATGCTGCTGCCATCTGGTCATCTTCCTGTGCGAGGCTCTTGCATTGCCACCACCTCCTGGTCACCCTTTCCCGTGCTCTCGTTACAACAGTTCTGAGCTGCTCCATTTTGTGCTGATTTTCGTCCTTGCTGTTCCAGACGGTGATGATTCCTGGCCCAACCTTGGATCCTTCACAAGAGGTTAAAGAAAATAAATACGAAACTTCAGAGCAAGTACAGAGACAGCAGTATGAACAACCCTGAGGGAACAAAATGGAGAATGTCTGAGGAGGTAGCCAGCTGGGTGTAGCTGTGCTTTTCAACAAGCAAAGCAGCTTCAGAAATGGACTCCAGTCACTAAGAAATTGCCTTGAAAGGAGTGAAAGAGTCGTGGGAGAGGATTCAGATGAGCTCTAAGAGCTTTACTCTGTCCAAATAGACTATGTGCTGTGTCTTAACCCTCTCTGTGTTTCTGTGCAGATCAGAAGTCTGCTTGCTTCAGGGCGGCTCTCTGGGCTAATCTCTGTGCTGAACTTGTGTGGCGAGAGCCGTTGACAACACAAGTCTGTCCAGACATGGGACGTATGGTAGACCTGGTGGGCTTTCATTAAAACTTACAGCTGTAATTATTGGTGCTTTCTTTTCCCATCCTCGTTCCCTGTCTGTACAGAATCCCAGGCTTCTTTTCCTAACAGAAAACAAGAACAGCAAGCACACTTTAAATCAAGTTCTCCTGAGTGGGTCCTGCTGAATGGGTGCTTGTTAACGGCCAAGCTGTAGCACAGCACTGGTAATTTAATAAATTTTTTTGACTCCTGAGGTCGGCGTTTGTGTCAACTAATGTCAAAAGGCAGCATTTCTCATAGCTGATGGGTTTCAGTGCATTTGTTACAGATGCTCTCAAATTTAGCAATGGGATGTTGTTAATGAGCGGCTGGCACCATCCTGTGGACACGATGACGTTCACATCAGGCCCTCTGGTTTAGCAGGCTGCGTGAGTCCAGAAAACCTACCCAGGGGTTACCTTTTTCCATGGCTGCAAGTAAGGCAGTACACTGCTAATCTGTTCTTGCTCTGCTTTGCTCAGGTAGCTTCTATTTGCATCTAGTCACGGAGCAGAAAATTCGCTAGTCGTCAGATAACTGAGCGTTTCCTTTTCCAGCCTCGTACTGCTTTTTAACTCAGCCATTTTCAAGAGCTTGTGAGAGTTGAGCGCCTTTTTTTCTTCCTTGAGAGAGATTTTACAGAGCACGCAGTACGATTTATGGCTCCTTATGCTTGCAGAGTTTTCGGTGTTGCTTGTGAATGATGTTCCTTTGAAAGGGCAGAATATCATCTCTATGCTCAGTTAGGAGAGGAGCCAGCGATGGAATCCCTTTCATCTCTTTGGAAATCAGAGGGGTGTCACAATCTGTCTGCCTTTCCTGCAAGAACCTACTATATCGAGCCTTCTGCCTACGCTTCATTCATGAGCTGAAGAGAGATTCAGTGCTCCAGCATATGTGAGCTGGGGTAGGAACAAAAATAAATCAGCGAGCTGCCTGGTTTGTGTCTGGTGTGACTAAGGCAGCGTAGAAGCGTGTGCGGCTGTGACTGCTCAGCCACTTCCTACGGACACGGTTCTTCAGCTCAGGCTCTGAATGAGAGGAGTGCGTTTTCTGACAGTGGCTGGGTTTTCTGGGAGCACAGCATTTAACTCCAGCCTAGCAGCGTGTAGCTCCCCATCTCCTTTGCCAGCCTCTCTGACTACACCACTGCTGTTCCTGGGTTTCCTTTACGGCCTCACTGCTTTTTGTTGTAGCTCTTCCTTAAGTATATTTAGTATGCTGCCCACAGCCCATAAATCAGCCGAGCGTGCACTCTGAAGACAACTTTATTTTCTGTATGTACACTTACTTACACCATTGGATGACTTTGACATTCGGCACTGAGGATCACAGCACACTACAGCGATGCCACTTCCTAAGGAGAGAGGAGGCAAACGACGAAGGAACGGCAGGACAAGCCCCGAGCCCCAGCCTTGCAGGGAGATCAGAGAGAACAGAAGCGTTTGCTTCTGTGCCTCTGGTTTTGATTTGCTTCTGCTCAAACAGAGCAGGGGAACAAACCTGGGGAGACTGCTGTGCTGTGCTGCCCGGAGGGAGCAGGGGGAGAGGGACCTGCGCAGCCCGCAGCGTGCACCCCAGCTCTTCCTGTGGTGATGGGATCAGCCCTGCCTCATGCCCTGGAGGTGGTAGCGCCACCACGGCCTCAGCACCTTCCCTGTCTTATGGGAATTGGTTTCCATTTCTGCCCCCAAAAGGAATGTGAGTACAGGAAGAAGTTGAAATGGGGGGTGATAAAGGCATCCCGTGTTTCTACAGGTAGGCAGTAAAAGTGAAGGCTTGGGAGTGCCGGTGGGAAGGGTGATGGAAAATCCCCCCTGCGATGGGAAGGTGAGCTCTGGGCACTGCACACATGGTGAATGTGTACATGTGCACACAGGCGTACGAGAGAAATAACCAGTAATAACGATGTTTTGAATAGCGTAATTAAGACAAACACTTCTGCAGCTGAGTTGCCAAGAGAAGTGCAGCAGCGCTGTGAAATCAGCCGGAGATGAGTTCGGTAGCGGGGATACCTCTCTCTGCTGTCACGAAAGCAAAGCTTTCTAGGAGCAGAGCAGCAGTGACCCGAAGGCTGAGCTGGTCCCACCCGGGGCAGCGATAGGCAAAGGCAGCCGGGCACGCGAGGCAGCGGTGGGCATCGCCCCATCGTAGCGTGGAGGTGCTGGGCTGGCAGCACCGGGCTGAAGCGGAGCAGAAGGGGAAGCTTTGCATGCGTGACAGTCCCGCGGCTGGCTCAGCAGCCTCAGAGGATGTTCAGAAATAAGTGGTGATGTCCGGAGGAAGCCAAACGTGTCGTGGGGCTGACTGGGAACAGCGGCCTTGTCCCAGGCGTCGGAACCTGGCCGGTCCCAGCGGTGCTCATGGAAGTCGCTCTGTCATTAAATGCAGGTGACAGCAGCTCTGGTGCCTTCAGCTGGGCTGCAGGAGCTCCGGACGGTTGTTCTCCTCCCCGGTGGCACCGTGGCTGCCCCGGCCTGACTCTTCCCCTGGGCTCACGATGGAGAGAGTGACCTGATCCAGCGCGCAGGGGCTGCCAGCTCCCCCCGCCCTGAATTCCCACAGTACCGGGTGCTCGGGAGCCCAGACCCTCGCTGAAGGCAGCCGTGGGCTGTCCCCAGCCCTTGCTCTTGGGTCCCCCCGCGGGCAGGCGGCGGGCTTCAGCTCGGGACTTTCCCTGCACAACCGCTGCCGGCTCCCAGCTGGAGCGGGCGAGAGCTACTCGTGGTCCCAGGGGCAGCCGTCGGGGCTGGTTCCCCTCGTGCCTCCCTCTCCGGGGCTCTGCCCAGCCTGGCAGGGGCTCGGGCTGGGGTCTGTGCTCTCCCACGGGCACGCTGTGGGCGCTTTCTGGGTTTCGGTGCCGGGGGCAGGGGGACCCTCTTCTGCCTCCCAGGGACAAACCTCGGCCACAGTGGCACCTGTGCTGGGGCTGCTGCTTGCCACATGTGCTTGCCGAGGGAGCCCTGCAGCTGCCCGCAGGGGCTGGGAGCCCGGCAGGACGCGGCGCAGGGGCTTGTGCTCGGCCTGGCCCCCAGAGCAGCCCCCGGCCTTCCGCAGGGCTGGTGGAGATGTGGACACCGGCTTTGGCTCCCCGGTCCCAGCGGGGGCTGCTCCATCGGCTCCCCGTGGGCACGCTTTGGGCGCGTGGATCTGCACGGCCTTGGGCTCCGCTGCTTCCCAGGGACAGATGTCGGATTTCCTGCTCTCTGTGCTGTCCGACTTCTTGGGCGGCTCTCCCCCCGTTCCAGGTTTTTGGGGGGGCTCCTCCATGCCTGGGCTCTCCCAGGGGCAGACGGCCTCTCGCTCGCTGCTCCCCTTCTCCACCGCCTTGGAGGCACCCCGGTGTTTTGGCCGGAGGCTCGCCTCTCCCGGGGCTGCCCCGGTCCTCTCAGAAAAGGCTCCTTTCCCTGGCAGAGGCGCAGCCGCCTCCCAGGGGCAGATTTCAGCTTTATCCCTGGCCCCCAGCTCCTGAGCCTCCCAAGGACAGACCTCCGTGCTCAGGGCGCTCCCCGCGGGCAGCGCTGGGCTCCCCGAGCCCGGGCTCTCCCAGGGACAGACCTCGGCCATGGCGCTCCCCGGTTTCGTGGGAGCAGCTTTCGGCAGCTCTGGGCTCTTCGTGCCCCCCGTGGAGGAGCCCCCTGTGCCCGGGCCCTCCTGGGGGCAGACGGACTCACGGTCCCAGCTTGCTTTTGCAGGCGGGCTGTCTCTGGTCTCTTTCAAGACACCTTGATGCGTAGAAGTGTTCCTGCCCCCTCTGGACAGGCCGCCTTTGTCCTGCCTCGGTTTCCCTTTATCTGAGGGGAGAACGGCCACCTCCCAGGGGCAGATCTCGGCTTTATCCCTGGCTCCCAGCTCCCAAGGACAGACGTCCGCCTTCAGGCTCTCGGTGCTCTGGGATTCCCTCGCTGCGGGCAGCGCCGGGCTCCCTGTGCGGGGTCTGGCTGGGGGCTCCCAGGGGCGCGCGGCCTCGCTGCCGCCCCTCTCCAGGGACCTCGCCGGGCTCGCCAGCGCTGCCTGGCGCGTGATGCGCTTCTCCCCCCGCGGGCCTGCCCTCGGAGGCTGCTTTGCCTTTTGCTCATCGAAGGGGGGTGCAGCCGCCTCCCGGGGGCAGATTTCTGCCTTGCTGCCGGCTTCCAGCCCCTGAGCCTCCCAGGGACAGGCCTCTGCCTTCGGGCTCTCCGTGCTCCGGGATTTCTTTGGCTCAGCTTTCGACCCCTCCAGGCTCTTCCCAAAGAGCTTAGCGGAGATCTGGGTGTCCCTGCGAGCCGCCCGACCCCCCTCCCCTGCCAGCTTTGCTTTGCCGCCCTCAGGTTCTCTTGATCTGGGTTTGTCGTCTGCTGGGGGAGTCCCACGCGTGTCCTGACTCCATCTTCCCTTCCCCGGCGGAGCTGCGGCTACTTCCCAAGGGCAAATTTCTGCTTTAGCGAGCGGCTCCTCCTCAGCTTCCCACGGACAGATGTCGGCCTTCTTGCTGCCAGCGTTTCCAGCTTGGGTTGACGTTTTGGGCAGAGCTGGGCTTTCTGCCGTGAGCCCCTCGCCAGGCTCCTCTGCACCTTCCCAGGGGCACACGGACACGCGCTGGCTGCTCCCTTGGCCCGCGGCGTGCGGCGGCTCGCTCCTGCCCCCCGGGGCTGCCGTCTGCAGGGGAACCGCTGGGGAAATTCCGTTTTCCTCCTTTATTTTCTCTGCCGTGGGTAAGGCTGTGCTCGTTTCCCAAGGGCAAACTTCTGCTCTGTCGCTGCTGGCTCCCACGGCTTCCCAGGGACACACCGAGGCCCTCACGCTCTCCGGGCTCTTGGAGGTGAGTTTTGGCAGATCCGAGCTGCCGGGGGCCGCTCGAGGGGGGGGCAGCTCGGTGCTGGCGCTGCCCCAGGGCCGCCTGGCCGCTGGCTGCCTGCCCCCGCTCTCCTGTGCCCTCAGCAGACCCAGGGACTGGGGGCGGATGCTCCTGCCCCCCCTGGGCAGCCTCCCCCCGGCCTGCTGCACCTTTCCCTTCTCCGGCTGAGGCTCCCCCACCTCCCAGGGGCAAATTTCTGCTCTGTTGGCCGTCTCCCCCTCCGCACTCTCCCATGGACAGACCTCGGCCATCCTGCCCCCCGCCCTGCCTGCTGTCCCTGGAGCCGCTGCCGGCAGCTCTGGGGGCTTTTCCCCCAGCTCTGCCCCAGGCCAGGCACTGCCAGGACCCCCATGGGGGGCACCAGCCTCGCCCCCGCTCCCCTCCCAGGGGCAGATCTCCGTTCGAAGGCCACCACCCGCCTGGGCCACCTCCGTGCTCCTGCTCCTCGCGGGGAGCCCCTCGGTGCCCCGTCCCTCCCTGGCACTGCAGGGGCCGGGCTGGCTGCCCCCCTTCCCCAAGACCTTCATGGGGCTTCCCCCTCTCGGTGAGCCCCCCCCTGCAGCCGTTGCCTCCTGTAGTGCCAAAGCCCCCCGGAGGGCACCCCGGGCTTCCCAGGGACACACCTCAGCCCTCGGCCCCGCAGCAGCCGCGCTGTGCCCGGGGACCCGGGGGCTGCCCGTGCCCGGTTCCGCAGGTGGTGGTGGCGGTGGCGGCGGTGGCTCCTCGGTGGGGCGCCTGGGGGCCTCCTGCCCCTGCCCCGCTGCAGGGGGCTCAGCCCCTGCCCGGGGGCCAGGCTGCGCTGCCCCGGCTGCCCCCGGGGTTTGGTGGGGATGCTCGGCGGTGTCCTGGCGGCTGGTGCTGGGCGAGACCTCGTGTGCCCCCCAGGGCATCTCCGGGACCCCGCCGGCATCTGCGCTCCCCGCGGCAGCGCTGGGCTCCTCTGCCAGCTCCTCACCACCGCCTGTGTGCACGGCCGTGCCGTCCTCCTGTCCCTCTGCTTTTCCCCCGCTGTCCCCCCAGGCTGCGCTTTCCGACGTGGAGCCGGCGTTGTTGTTGTGCTGGCAGGGCACCGCGTCCCCCTCCTGCGGGCTGGGCTTGGGGCTTCCATTTGTGGGACCTTGGCTGCTCCCCCCTGGAGAAAGAGTGGGTGTCCCCGCCAGCTTGGGCCTCTCCCTCCTGCTGCCCCCGTCTCGGTCTCGGCCCCGTGCCCTGAGGCTGCCCTCGCTCTCCTTCTTTCCTTTCAGGCTGTTTTTCCCTCTGGAGCGGTTCAAAGCTTTGATGGCCAGCCCCAGGCTCTTGAAGGTTTTCTGTGAGGACGGCTTGAGGCTTGTGGGGGGCACTGGGGTGTCACCAGGGGTCCCTGAGGCTGAAGGCTCGGTGGCTTTTTGCTTCCGGCTCAAAATCTCCTCCTGGATCAGCTCCCAGGGGCAAACCTCCGCGGGGATGGAGCGGGCGGACTGCAGCCGGCCCTGCCCTGACGTGGGGGATGCTCGCCCCGGTGTCCCCACGGGTGTCCCCACGGGTGGCTCCAGTGTCTCCCTGCTGTCCCCAGCTGCCGCAGTGTGGTGCACCAGGCTCTGGTACCGCACGGGGGGCGGCGGCGGGGTCCTCCTCACCGCCACCCGCACCCGCCCCGAGAAGTGGGAGCTGTCGACGCTGATGCTCTTGGTGGGCGCGTAGGTGACGTGTTTCTGCGCCTTGCCATCCCCTGGGGGGGACGCATCGCACGAGGGACCCCCGTCGGTGTGGCCGGAGCCAGCTGGCAGGGGGGCACCGGCAGTCCCAGTGGCTGCAGCAGGGCTCTGAGGCTTCCCAGCTTGCTCAGGGGGTCCCTGGTCCGTGGGGCGCCCCGCGGCCGGGTGCTGCTTGGCGTGCAGCTCAGCATCCCGCTCAGCATCCCGCTCAGCATCCCGCTCAGCATCCCGCCCGTCCCGTGCGGCCCGGCTGGCCACGAGCAGGGCCTCATCCCGCGCACCAGCGACGACGCTGAGCGACTTCAGCAGGAGGGCGCGGGGCTGGGGGGGCTGCTCGTGCCCCGACAGGTTGTGGGCGCTGGCCGACTTGCACACGAGCGGGGCGGCGTCGAGGGACTCGCTGTCGGATTGCTCTGAGCCTGCCGCGGTCGCCGCTGGTGTCCCCGGCACGGTGTCCCCGCTGGGGCTGGGGCCAGGGGAGCCGCCCCGGGGGCCCCACGCCGGGCTCTCGGAGCTGCGGGACTTGCGCAGGGCGGCGGCGTGGTGTCGGGAGCCCCCATCCCGCACCCTCAGGCTGGCGCTGCCGGCGCTGGGGAGCCGCTTGGCCGAGGCGCGGCGGCTGCCGGGGGTCCGGAGCCGCTCCTCCCGGCTGCCCCGGGATGCCACGGCCTCGGGCAGCTCGGCGAGGCGGCGCACGAGGGAGCGGCCCAGGCTCCGTCGGGACCCGCGCTTCTTGGGCAGGTGGGGGTTGTTGGCTGCCATCCTCCGTGTCTTGAGCACCTCCAGCTGCGCGTAGAGCTTCTTCAGCTCCTCCTGCGCGCCGCGGGACGGGGGACACGGCAGAGAGAAGGGAGAGAGGAGAGCACGTACAACGGGACCACCCTGCAATTCTCCACCTTGGCCCCCGGAGCCACGGGGCCGGGCTGTGCCCATGTCCCCGTGCTGCTGCTCTGCCCGGTGCCCGTCCCCCCGAGGAGGTGGCTGCGGGGGATGGGCTGGGCTCCCCCCCCCCAAGGCCCGTGGCCGTTCGCCCCGTGCCCCCTCCCGGCTGCTGCATCCCCTTCTCCACCCTCTGCTTTGCATCAGGAGAAAGACTGCAAAAGGCAACTCTTACTCTGCGTGGGGCTGCATAGCTAGCGTCAAAAGAAGGTCCTGAGTGTGCCACCCACCCGAATGTCATCGGGGTCGAGACTGCGCTCGCTCCAGGCAGACGCGATGCTGCTGTTGAGGCAGGAGCCCGAGCGCCGCATGTCCAGCTCGTCCTCGTAAACCTCGGCCGCGATCTCCTCCCGCAGCGGCGAGCTGGCGTGCAGGAACTGGGGGCGAGGGGCGAGCTCGCCGAGGGGCCCCAAAAGCCTGGGGAGCCCCCGCCCCATGTCCCGGGCCCCCGACAAGGGGGGAGGCGGCGCAGGGGCAGGGCCGGGCGTTACCTTTGGGATGAAAAGCAGCGCCAGGGTCATGGTGACGGTGCTGTGGGTGTGAGCGAAGAAGAGCAGCAGGGTCCAGTCGGGGTGCAGCGAGGGGACCATGACGAACCTGGAAGGGGCAGGAGGGCAGCGTGGGGTCCGACGGGGGCACTCACGACCTTGGCCCCTCCTGGGGACCCCAGTGGGCAGTTGCTGGCTGCAGGGCTTTGCTGCTGCTGCTCTGTATCGCCGGGGCTAGGAATCTCTGTTTCCAGCCCCATTTCCAGCCCCGTGCCCTACCTGGCCACATGGAAGGCGGCCGAGATCATGAGCTCGTTGTGCAGTGCGATGCCCATGTAGCGGGGCTCGTGGAAGGCGGAGGGCACGGCGCGCGTGGCGTAGCACAGGGAGCTGCCCCACAGCAGGAACAGCATCTCGGCTGCAGGGGAGAGCAGGAGCTGAGCGCCCGGCCCCGACACCCTGCTGCGGGGACACCTTCCTGGTGGGTTCTGCTCCCCTCTGGGCCCTCCCTGCCCTGGGTCGCATCCAGCCCAGCACATTCACCCAGGTGCTGCTGGTGTGCGCTGCGGATGGAGCCAGGAGAGGCCCACGGCATCCTCCGGCACAGCCTGGCACTGGCAGCGGGATGCGCTGCTGCTGGGTGCTTCGCTTGGGGCCAGGGCATGAGCTGGGGGTGCTCGGGGAGAGGGAGGCAGCTCGGACGCCCGGCTCTGCTGCAGGCTCGATTGGATGGACAAGGAAACTAAAATCCTGCCTGCTGTCTTAACAGGACGGGGTCCTGTGGATACAGGGAGCAGGGAGGGGAGAGGTGCGGGCAGGGACGGCCGTGGGGGTGCCGGGGGGGCTCTGCCGGCGCTCACCGACCACCATCATGTAGTCCCAGCGGTCGTGGCCGCAGATGTAGAAGTGGAGCCCGCGGGTGGTCTGGGTGCGGATCACCAGCGGGATGTTCTTGTCGATGTTCTCCAGCATCCCCACCGTCCAGGCCGCCAGGAACCACAGCACCAGGAGCAGGATCAGCCCCAGCATCTTCAGCACCCGCCCGCTCGACATGTAGGGCACGCGCTGTGCCGTGCGGGCCAGGAACACCCTCAGCACCCTGCAAGGCGTGGGGGGGGTCAGCCCCGGGCTGGGTGTCCTCGGCGTGGTCCCGGCAGCCCCCCGGCCCCGCTACCTGTACAGCTTGAGGGCGATGGTGCCGTAGACGGTGGCGAAGCCCAGCATGCGCACCCAGCGCAGCACGATGCAGCGGAAAATGCTGGGCTTGAAGTACAGGATGAAGACCTGGGCGGTGGGAGGGAGGCGTCGGTGGCGGCGTTGGGGGCCCGCTCACCGTGACGGGGGGGGGGGGAAAGGGCAGGGACGTGGGAAGCAGCGACCGGGGGCAGCCTGGCCCCCCCGCCTCCCCCTTGCTCCGCGGCAGCCACCGCAGACCTTCCGGGAGGGAGAGGGGATTTGGGTAGGGATTAATTCTGGTGGCCAGCGGGAGAAAAGGGATTTGGTTTCCTGAGAAGGTTTGTACTGCAGCCCTCGGAGCCTGTGCCAGCACAATTAACAATTAGGTGGAGCCGTGCCCGTGCCCTGCCCGGTGCCAGCTCTGCCGGATGGGTGGGACGGCTGCTCGGGGCTCGGCGCCACGTTTTGGGATGGGGGCAGGTGGGGGGCAGCCCCATGCCGGGGCTCGTGGCTGTGTATTTGGGGTCCGCAGCTTAACGTGGGGCCACGGGGCCGCCTGCCCCGGCACGCTCTGACCGTGGAGGGGGGGCTTCAGCACGGGGCCGGGTGGGTACTCACGGGGAAGTAGAGCAGGAGGGACCCGAAGAGGATGGTCTCCAGGAGGACTACTCCTGACGCCCGGATCCTCTGCGGGGACAGGGCCACGTGAGGGCGCAGCCGGGAGCCCAAGGGTGCTGGGAGGGATGGAGCCCAGGGCTGGGACGCCCACCCCAGAACACCCTCCCTCGAGAGCCCCCCGGCAGGAGGCAGCCGGGCGGGGGGACACGGGCCGAGGGGAGCAGCAGCGGGGGGACCCGGCGCAGCCCAGCGGGCGCTTGCCTTGCTCCTTCGGAAGTGGTAGGAGACGAGCATGCTGAGGAAGACGGCCAGCATGCAGAAGGCCTGGCAGGAGAGGACGGCTGCCCGCAGCGCCCGGTCCTCCTGGATCAGGCAGGGGGTGTCGTCCACGCAGGTGGCGCATCCCTCGCGGCAGGGGCGGCACGCCAGCTGGGGCCCCCCATCCACCGGCACCGGGCTCCCCGCCACGCCTGGGGATGGAGCCGGGGGTAGGTGAGGCCCCCAAAACCCCCTTTTGGGTATCCCAAAGCCCCCACAGCCCCGGCACCCTGCAGGGGGCCGTAGGGTGAGGGGGGGGGCCCCCAGCTGGGTGCTGCACCCACCTGCCCCGGTGCCGATGGCCACTCCGCCGGCCCCATAAAAGCCCGGCTTGCACCGACACACGTACTGCCCGAGGACGAAGCCGCGGCTCTCCTGGGGGACACACTGGAGGAGACAGGCAGAGGTGCACGGAAGGGCTCGCCCTGCACCCGTGCATTGCACTGGCCCTGGCCTCCCCCCAGCCCCGAGCTCCCCTGGCACCAGGGGCTCCAGCGCACCCCCGGCTCCCTGACCCCACGCTGTCCTCCCCCACGCCTGGGCCTGGAAATCAGTGGTTAAACATTTAAGAATTAAAAGCCAAAGCCTGGCCCCCAAATCCCTCCCTAAAACCTAAATGGACACTTAATGCAGCAGAGCGCGCTAATCCGGCCGCGCGGCTCGGCCGTGACGGCAGCGGCCGCGGCAGCACCGCTAATCCCCCCCTGCCCAGCACCGGGGCCGGACCCTGCCCGCGCCGCCAGGCCGGCCGGGAGCTTTTCTGGGTATTGTTGTTGCTGGAAAGACGCCTGGCACGGATCAGGTCACGTCCCTCCCGAGGGAGTTACTTGCAGGGAGGAAAAGTGTCTGAAATAGAAGCTGGTGAGGTGCCGCCTGCGAGGGGACGGCTTTTGGCCGGTGTTTCCCATGACGGGGTCGGCGAGTTGTCACCCCACAACCCCGGCAGCACCAGAGCCCAGCTCCACGGCACGAATGCCGCCCCAAACTGGGGCTCTGCAGGGTTTGCCGTGAGCTCCCGGTGGGCACAGCTGCAGGAGCATTGAGGGACACCCGTGGGGATGCTGCGCCCATCGGCTCCCAGCCCCCGGAGCGCCGTCCCCGCTGTCCCCAGGTGGGCGGCAGCCGGGTCGCCCCGCTGGCGCTGGCGCTGGCGGAAGATTTGCACAATAAACCTTGGGCACGGTGCGAGAGCAGCTGAGCGGAGCAGATGGAGCGGCTGGCGGGGGATAAAGCTCATCCCGCACGGAGGGACGGGCGGCGGGGACAGCCCGGCCGGGGACGGGGACAGGGACGGGGACGGTTTGGAGCGGAGCAGCCCCAGCCCCGACGGATGAGGGAACGGAGTCCCACGGTGCCCCAGGGGCTGGGACGGATGCTGGGACCAGCGGGGTGCTGGGACCAACGGGGTGCTGGGCGCAGGGTGCCCGCGGCGGGTACCTGGGTGCTGTTGAGGTCGCAGCGGTGCGTGCCCGCGAACCAGCCCGGCCCGCTGGCGCACTGGTCGATGCCCACGTCCCGCAGCTCGATGTCCACCCGCACGACGCCCCTGTGCAGGGGGACGGGGTCAGCCCCGGGACATTTGGGAGCTGGGGGGACGCAGCTGCGGGGGAGCTGGGGCACAGCCCCGGGGGGGGGGACACTCGTGGTGCCAGACGCTGGCTGGGGCTGTGCCCCCGGGAGCTGGGTCTGGGAGATTCAGGGCTGGGGCACGGACAGCCGAGGGGGCCGGGGAGCAGCGCGGTGCAGTGATGTGCAAATACACGCACGTGTGTGCACATGCACGAACACGCAAAAGTGCACACGCACGTGCACACGCCTGCACACGCATTCCCCCCAACACGCACACAGACACGCACACACGCCGCAGGGAGGAGGGCTGCCCCCACCCCACAGCCTGCACCCTGCCGCACACAAGCGGTGCCCCACGCCTGGGGGCGATGCCTCCAGCTGCACCCATCACCTCCACGGTGCACCCCCGGCCCCCCGCACCCCGTCACCGCCGGCACCACTCACTTGAACTCCGGGCTGAGGTCCGGCTTGAGCCCGTAGAAGGCGGAGGAGAGCGTGACGGCCCAGGCGGGCAGGAACTTGCCGTCCCGGCACTCGAGGAACGGCGGCGACCACCGCACGTGGCCCGGCTCCCCCACGTAGCTGTCGCCCCGCTGCCACTTGGGGGTCTCCATGCTGCGCAGGTCGTTGCTGAGCACCCTCTTGCGGAGCTGGGGGCTGCGCTGGGAGCGGAGGGCGTTGAACCACTCGTTGTCCCAGCTGCGGTTGCCCAGGCCGGGGGCGGCGGCGGAGACGTCCCGCAGCCGGATCTCGCCGTCGCCCGCCGTGGCCTGCAGCATCAGCCGGGGCTTGGCGGCCAGCGGGTGGGCGTCGAGGGCCAGCACCGCCCGGCGCACCCAGGGGTGCCCCTCGGCCAGGCTGCGGACCAGCGCCTGGTACCACTCCACGTCCTCGACCACGCTGGCCTCGCGGATGTCGTTGCTCTGGAAGAGCATGTTGAGGAAGTTGGCGGCCTGGGCCAGCGCCTCGGGGGCGGCACGCAGGGCGGCCCGCAGAGCCGGGGGGGGACCGGGGCCGGGGGCCCCCGCCGCGACGCCCCGGCTGCAGTTGGCGCGGGCCAGGCGCTGCGCATCGCCCGAGCGCAGGAAGGCCAGCGCCGCCGCCGAGCCCTCGGCGTCCCTCGATGCCCCTGGCTCCGACGTGGGCACCCCGGGGGGTGGCGAGGCCGGGGGCCGCTGTGCCCCCCCCAGGAGCAGCGCGGCGTGCAGGCACCAGAGCAGCGGCCACCGCCGCAGCCCCATGGCCGGGCTCAGCGCAGCCCCCCGGCACCCCGCGGCCGGCCCGGGGGGGGCATGGTGGGCACGGCGCCCGAGCTGGCCGGGAGCCCGCTGGGCTGCGCTGAGCCGCGCTCCGCCGCCTGTTTTCCTCCCTCGACAGACGTCACCGGCTCCAAACTGCGCTCAGCCGCTGGCGCTGCCCGCCCGGAGCCCCCCCGCCCGCCCCCGCCTGCCGCTGGTCCCGGCCCCGCTGCGGGGAGCCCCCGGCCGGCCCCGGGACCCCGCTCCCCGGCCCCTCGGGCTGCCCGTGATGCAAGCGCATCCCGACGGGCAGCCATGGCAACCGGGCTGCGAGCCGCATCCGCAGCCCGCATCCGTATCCTGCGTCCACATCCTGCATCCCGCGGGTCCCCGGGTAGCCCCGGGGGCTCGGTGCTGCAGCGCCCCAGGCCCTGGGGAGGGGGCCGGGGTTGGGCTCCCACCGGCAGGAAGCCCAAAGTCCCTGTCCTGGGGCAGGGAGGGAGATGGGGGCACATGGGGGTCCCAGTGGGCAGGGGTCCCGTGCCTCCAAGCCTGCCCCTCACTCCCTCCCCCAATTTGGGGGTGTCCTGGGTGTCACGCAGCACTGCCTGCCTGCAGGGCGGAAACTGAGGCACAGGAGGCTGGTGCAAAGCAAGGGCGGCTTCTCCCTGGCCTCCAGGCAGGCGCACGGGAGCTGCTCCCGGTTCTGCTCGTCCAGCGGGGGGGGGGCTGGGGCTGTCCCGGGTGCCTGGGTGAGCCGTGCAGGAGCCGTGCAGGAGCCACGCAGTGGCTGTGCAAAGGATGTGCAGCAGCCATGCAAAAACTCTGCAGCAGGCGTGCAGCAGCTGTGCAAGAGCCATGCAAGAGCCGTGCAGCAGCTGTGCAGGAGCCGTGCAGGGTGCGCAGAGCTGTGCGGGAGCTGTGTGAGTGTTGTGCAGGAGCCGTGCAGGAGCCGTGCAGGAGCTGTGCAGGAGCCACGGAGAGCTGTGCAGGAGACACGCATGGGCTGTGCAGGAGCCGTGCAGGAGCTGCGCGGAGCCGTGCAGCAGCGTGCAGGAGCCATGCAGGAGCTGTGCAGGAGCCGTGCAGGAGCCGTACAGAGCTGCTCAGAGCTGCGCAGAGCTCTGCAGGAGCCACGCAGAGCCACGCAGAGCCGCACTGAGCCGTGCAGAGCCGTGCAGAGCCGTGTAGAGCTGTGCAGAGCTGTACAGAGCCGTGCAGAGCCGTGCAGATCGGTGCAAATCGGTGCAGATCGCTGCAGCCCCGCACTCCCCCGCGCAGCACCCGCCTCGGCCCCCCCCCCGTTCCCGCCGCGCCTGCACGTGCCGGGGGCGCGAGGGGGCGTGGCCTCACCCAGGGGGCGTGGCTTCGGAGGGCAGGGGGCGTGGCCGGCGGCGGAAGTGCGGGGGCGGGGCGGCGGCGGCCGTCGCCGCGGAGGAGGGAGCGGCGGCGGCGGCGGCGGCGGCGGCGGCGGGGTCCCGCTGCGGGCCGGGCCATGCGGCGGCCGTAGCGATGCAGCGCGCCGAGCTGCGGGACGGGGAGGCGGCGGCGGCGGCCGCGGCCTCGTACCGGGTGCTCAGCCGCCTGCTGGGCTATGGGGCCGCGCCGGAGGCGGGCGCGGCGGGCGGCGCCGTTACCGGCGGGGCGGGCGCGGGGCCGCCGGGCCCCGGCGGGGGGCGGCTGCCGCTGCCGCTGCCCCTCCCCGCCGCGGCGGTGGCGCTGCCGGGCGGCGGGGCGCCGCGGGGGCCCCGGCCGCCGCCGCAGCTGATGGTGTTCCGCAACGCGGCCGAGGGGCGGCCCGGCGAGGCGGAGGAGGGCGGCCCGGCGGCGGGCGGCGGCGGCGGAGAGGGCCCGGCGGCGGGCGGCGCCGAGCTGCTGTGCCCGCGGCACCGCTGCGCCCTGGAGCCCAAGGCGGCGGCGGCGGCGGCGGCGGGGCGCTGGGGGCCGCCGGGCGGGCTGGAGCTGCAGCTGGCCGCGCTGGGGCTGCGGCCGCCGGGGCTGGGCCCCAAGGGCCCCGGGGGCTGCCCGTGCCTCGGGCCGCCGCCGCCCGCCGGGCCCGCCGCCGAGGAGACGAGCGACGCGCTGCTGGTGCTCGAGGCGCTGGAGCCCGACGAGGCCGGCAGCGGCTCCGAGGAGGAACCGGGCAGCCCCGACGGGCAGGAGCCGCCGCGCGGAGCCGCCCGCGCCAACGGGAGGAGCGGGACCGGGCCCGGCCCCGGCCCCGCGCCGCCGCCGCCGCCGCCCGGGGCGGGCTGCAGGAAGGGCTCGCTGCGGGTCCGCCTCCGCCGCCTCTTCCGCACCAAGAGCTGCAGCGGAGGCTCGGCCGCGGGGGACGCCGCCGCCACCGGGAGCCGCCGCGCCGGGGACCTGCCCGCCTCGGCCGGGAGCCTGACCGACGTGTGCGGGGCCCGCGGCCGCGAGCAGGAGGCGGGCAGGTACGGGCCGGGCCGGGCCGGGACGGGCCGGGGGGGCAGCGGGCAGCGGCCTCCCGACGGTTTGGTGGCGGCCGGAGGGGACTTGGGCTCGGTGCTCACGGCCGGGCCGGGCTGCGGGACCGGGGAGGTCGGGGGGGGTCTCTTGGGGGGAGCGGGACAGAGGCGGGCCCGGGGGGGAGCGGGGCTCTTCGGGCTGGGGGAGCAGCACCGGGCCGGCTGGGCTCATGGTGGAGGCGGTGCTGGTGTGGGGGACCTCAGCCCCCGGGAAGTGCACCCCGAGAGCGGCCTCTGGGGATGCTGAGCCGCAGCCCGGGGGCTCCCGGTGCCAGCCCCCGTTCCCTGCTGGTTTCCTGAGCCTCACGAGCCCGGCACTCAGGCTTCAGCCTCGGTGCTGGTGGGCAGAGCCCGCTGTGCAGGATGAGGCCCGAGGAGGTGCTGGGGGCCTGATCCTGGCACCCCTGTGCGGGGCTGGCCGCGCCGTGGGGCTTTACGGCGGCTTCTCGCTTGGATTTTCTGCTCTGGCTCCAGCTGCGCGGCTCAGAGCCCGCAGCGTTCGTCCAGCGTGGGGTTTGAAAGCTGCCCTTTGCCGGTGGCTCCCGTTCCTCCGACAGGCTGGCACGGGCGCTGTCACGGGAGGGCACGTCACCGCGCGGCGGAGCCACCAGGCTCGTGGGCTCCGCCAGCAGCTGGCCCTGCGCGGGGCGCTGAGCCGCTGCCTGGCACCGCCAGGACCTTCTGCAGCAGCGCCTCCGTCCTGTGGCTGCTTTTAGCAGCTGGCCCCTATTTCTCGAGGCGCCGAGGGCGCGTGGCTCGGTCCTGCCGCGCGTGGGGACTGCGCGGGTTCTGGATCGCGTTGGTCTGAGTCGTTCACGCTGGTGTGTGAGCCCGGCCGTGGTGTGCTCCCGGTTCCAGCCTGGTGGCACAGGCCGAAGGGGAGCGTTTCTGCGGAGGCCGTGAGCTGCTCGATGCCAATGGGAGAGGGCGAGGTGCCCTGGTGCTGTGCCAGCCCCGGCCCTGCCGCAGAGCCTGCTGCCCGCAGCACCTCCAGCAGCTGGCGTGAAACTCCTTGCGGGAGGCAGGGAGAAAGGACCCTTCTGAGGGCTGCACGCCTGCTTCTGGCCGGCCTGGAAGCAGCGTTAAATGATTGAATGGACCTGGAGCACTTCGGGGTTGGCGTTCCTCCTGCGGGGCTCCTGGGGCAGCGTGCCTCTGGTGTGGGCTCGAGGCGTGCGCGGAGCCAGGCTGGGCCCCGAGCTCGGGTCTGTGCTCACCGGGTGCTTCGGCCGTGAAGCCGTTGTGGGGGCAGCGAGGCTGAAATTCTCCCCGTTGCAGCAGGGGAGGTGGCTCCCGAGGTGGGACAGCCCCGTCCGCACCGGCCCCTGGCCCGCAGCTGCTCGGAGCATCCGAGTGTGACCTCCTGCCTCGTGGGAGGGTGCCTTGGTTTTATACACGGCTTCGTTTCCCACGAACGCCTAAACGTGCCTCCACCAGCGGTGTGCCAGGTTGCCTGTAACGACATAGTATTTTGCTAACACGCCTGTGGTTTTTTCAGTCCTTGTTCTTCTCGTCGACAAGAGCGAGGAGTCCTCAGGACTTCCCCGCGCTGGGCTCGGGCGGTGGAAGGCTGGCGGTTACGTCTCTCCTCAGAGCAGGGGAGAGCCGTGGCGCTGCCTGGGCTTTCCCTTTTGTCGGAGAGTTTCATGGTCACTGCTGGGGGAAGTGCTGACTTCTCACGCTCCAGCGTCGTGGAACTGCTGTGCTAATTAGGATTTTAACAAAGGTTAGTTCAAGGTGCCTGATGCAGCAGCTGTTGTGGTTCAGGGACTTCTCCGCTGCCTCCAGCTTTGGGAGCCCCCCTCCTGCTGAAGAGGTCCGGGTTACTTGAGCCACGCTTTTTCTGTTCTGCGGAGCACTGGTGGGACCTGGAGGTTGCGCTCGGCGTTGGCCGTCCCCCGCCTGTTAACAGGAACAAGGTCGGCAAGGAGCAGTCTGCGCTGCTGAGCGCCCGCTCCCGGCGTGCGGCTCTCCCCTGGGTGCTGCTGAGCGCCCGCTCCCCGCGTGCGGCTCTCCCCTGGGTGCTGCTGGCGAGCGTTGCCCTTGGCCTGCAGTGGGTTAGTCTGGCTGTGCCCAGGCGTCGCTGAGAACCAGCTCCCGGCGTGCAGAGCTGCATCCCGCAGTGCCAGGCCTCGAGGCAGCGCTGGGCAGCTCTGCCTCCTGCGTGCACACGCAATTCAGAGCAAAGCGGCCCCGCTGGCTGGAGTCAGTGGCCGGGCTCTGAGATGCGAGAGGCTTGGAAACTGAACGTGGAACATGAGGCTTCCCTCCCAGGGTGTAAGGATTTCAAGGCTGCAGCTGTGAAACTGCTCTTCTTGAAGCAATTTGTACCGCAGAGGTAAACGGAGGGTTGGGGGACAGTGCTGGGTTGCAGCAGTTCAGGGGGCAGGGCAGGCAGCCCTGAGCTGCAGGTGGTGGTGTATCCATGGTTGTATCGATGGCCTGACCTTGGTTTTATTAATGTCTCCATATAATACACCTCAAGTAGCACGTAGCCGGCTGGTGGACAAGACCTGTGACATGCTAAAAGGCTGCCTGCAGTCACTGCTGCAGGACGGGCCGCGTCAGCGTGTTCCCTGCTGCAGTCTGGGCCCGGCGGGTGACCCCGAAATCCCCGTCTGCTGCCGCTCAAGGCGCTCCCGGTCCCGTGTCTGTCCGTGGAGTGTTCAGTCCACGTGAATTGCTTCTTGCTCTCACCCTGCTGCAGATGTGAGCTTGCTAGAAATGAGAAATCGCAGAAATCTGTCACTGGCCGTAAGATGTTGGCATAAAATGTGGCTGTTTTGGTAACAGCGGAGTGCCGGCAGTGCTCCTTCCCCTCTGTTTTAGGATGTGGGAGCAGAGCAGTTGCTGTATTATAGGGTTAGCTGCTGCTAGCCCGCAGTGTGACTTTGTGAGCGCGTGTGGCTGGTGACTGGTGAATTGTTCTCCTTTGAGGGCGAAAAAACTACCCCTCAAGTAGGTGCGAGAGCTTTGAAATGGAAACACTTCCAGGCATTTCAGTGGGATTTTGTATATCGAGATGTCGAATTTTTCTCAGCTCTTTTATTGGCAGTCCTGCAGCGTTACTTGTTTGTTCACAGCTGCGTGACCCGGTGACGTTGCTGGAGCTCAGCCGCAGACGAGGAGCACTCGGGGTGCCCTGCGAAGGGCCGGGGCGCACCCGTCCGCGGTGCGCTCACGTGGCGCCGTGCTGCTCGGCCGTACGGGGCCGGAGCTCGCCTTCCTGCTCCCTGCAGGCTGGCTGAGTTGTGTCAGGTCAGCGCAATCCCTCCGAGCGCTGCGAGCCCTTGCTCAGAGCTGCTTTTCCCTGAAGCCGTGCCCGGCCTGCTCAGGAGGCCGTGACGGGAGCGGGGCTGGGGCGTGGGGCCCGCTGGGACGACGTCGAAGGGGATGGGGATGGTCTCAGAGCTCCCCTGGGTCCCCGCTCCAACCGCGTGCAGTGGGACCGGTTCCTCCGGCCGGCTCAGTGAGGCCGTGCTGTGTAATTTGGGGTGACCTTGTCCGAGCCAGCACGGACGCGTCCCGGTGTACCGGGGGGCTGGGAGGACCCTGGGCAGGAATCGGCGGCACCGGAGCCTCCCTTGCCTTCAGCTTTGCACTTTTCCTCGTCTGGAAGTGAGGTTCTGGCCCCAGGGTGCTTCCAGCCCCGGAGTGGTCCCTAAGCGGCGTTTTTGGGTTGAAATAGCGGAGGTCGGACAGCTCCTGTCTCGCTTTCCGTGCCGAGGCCCGGCAGCGGGCCGCGTTGCCCTGCTGGCCCCAGCTGTGGGCTCGTGCCCTGGGTCTGCCGTGCCCTGTGCCCCCCCCGGCGTTCCCTCTGCCCAGGTCTGTACAAAGCCCTTTGGCGCTGCAGCAGGGAGGGTGCTGGAAGGGCTGGTTCCCTGCGTGGGGAGAGCACAGGGGTGGCTCCAGCCTCGTTATAAAATCGCTGTTTTGGGAAGGAGGCTTTGGAGGAATTACAGGTGCTCTCGGATGCCCGTCGGAGGCGCCTTTTCAGCCGTTTCCATCCACCTTGATGCTCCAGGCTCAGCTTCCCTGCCCTTCGCCGCCTCCTGGAACGCTTCGGGGAGGCGGCATCCTCCAAACGCCGCGCGAGGGCATTCGGCGTGCTGGCTGTAGGCACAGCCCGTGGTTGCGCAGGGCCCCAACCTGTTTGTCTGAGGCGTTTGGCAATGCCCGGTCCGGAGAAATGGTGTGGTGCCTGTTGTGAAACAGCCGCTTGGCTCCGGTTACGATACTTGCTTGGGGTTTTTCCTTTCCAAAGACTTTATTAATTACCTAGTTAGAGATTTGCTTAGTAGCAGGATGGAGACCTAGCTTTACTGGTTGACTGTCCTACTTAAGCCAACACGCTGCTCTAGGAGTCGCATAAACACGCGGCGTTGAGCTGTCTCGAACCTCTGTAAATCATGGTGAAGGCTCTCCCAGTTTGGGAGATCAAACGGTGTTTTCTTCTTCTGGGATGCACCGAGTCTCCCCATCCCTATTCATGATGTTTTTTTTTTTTTTAATTTCCAACAGGAAACACAGACTGACAAGAACTCAAAGTGCCTTTTCCCCGGTTGTTTTCAGCCCCCTCTTCACAGGTAAGGAATTGAGTCGTGTACGGTTGGGTTTGCCATTTTGCTACGAATGGAGCAGTGTGCGTGTAACGGCAGCCTGCCCCTTTCCTCCACTGCGACCCTGGGGGCAGCTCCTGTGTCCTGCGTGGCCTCAAACCCGAACCGAGAGGAGCTGTAGAGAACGGGGACGTTTCACGTCAGCACTTTGCAGTTTCTTCTGTTGAAACACAGGTCTGAGCTGTGCTAGAGGCGAGGCTCCTTCCTCCACGGGGGCTTTTTGCGCTGGCGGTTCGGGAGCTCCCTGTGGGGCAGGGGCTGTGCCTGTGCTCCCCTCCGGTGGCCCGAGGGGGCTGAAACCGCTCGGTGGGGCAGCGCCTCCCCGCGCAGCGTCTGTTCTCTGCGTGCTTCCCCTCTCCCCGCTTCCTGCTGCTTTCTGACCTTCCTCTTTCTGCCGGGGGAAGCTGGCTGCTTTATAAATGGCACAAGGGGGAAGTCCTGCTCTGCCGGCGGCTGATACCGAGAGCCTTCTGTCACCGTCATGTGCCTGGTGTGGGTGTGGGCCGGCAGCGAGAGCCCCCCCAGCTGCGGGGCTCAGGACCTCTGTGGGCGAGTCCTGCCTTAAAGCTCGCGGAGAGGAGGGCTAAGGGCACAAGTGAGCATTAGTCGGGTGTGCAGAGCTGCACCGCGGTGTCGCAGAGCTCAGGAACAAAGCGAACGCGCGCTGAGAGGCTTGTTGCAGGGCTGAGGACTTGCAGGGTCTCGTGGCTCCGTGCGGCTCCTTCAGCCCTGCAGAGATGGAGACGTTCGGGGGCGATCGGGCCGTGCCGGTGCCCGCTGTCTTCTCCGTTCTCGTACTGCTTCGGCTGATGTCCCGATAGCGGGGCGGCATGCGGAGGATGCTCCCTGCGAGATGTGACTGGTTTTGTGTGTGTCACATGCATTTATTCAGCAAATCGAGGCTGGTTGAAGCAAAAGCTGCTCCTACACCGTCAGCTGTCACTAGGGGAAGCTGCGGGCAGAGATCTGTGGCTCTTGTGCCTCCCGGTGACAGGCGTTACGTGGCCGTGCGTGCTGAGTGTCTTGGCTTCAAATGAATATTTAACAGAGAGGAGAGCATGGAGTGGACGAGTTCCTGCTCCAAATCTGCGAGGTTGATTTAATTGCTAGCTTATCCTATTAAACGTTCTTAAAATGGCTCATGTCAATTTTTGCAAGTCGGTGGAGTGGTGGCAGTGTCCTCCAGGAGCTTTTCCTTTGCAGAGGGCCGTGCCAGCATCCCCAGCGTCAGCGTGCCTGCCCTTTAATCGCTTTGATTTGTTGGTGACTTCGGCCTGACCCAGCTGGGGTCCGTGTGGAGGATTTCTGAGGCTGGGGCTGCCAAAGTAGGACTCAAATGCCTGGCCCAGCTTGCTTGGGGTTCTTGGTGACTTGCTTCCAGGTCAGCGCGAGGGCCGAGCTGGGGCCAGCAGAGGTGCTTGCCTTCCGTGCCCCCTCCACAGGCGTGCTGGGCTGTAGGTGCACGTAGCTGCCATCGCTGCTGTGCTGGGAACGGTTTGAAAGCTGGGCTCCTGCAGCCCGCCTTGGTCCCGTCGCTTTTTGTTTGTGCGAGGCGAAGGCTCCCAGCCTACGTGGCTGCTCCATTTGTAGGGCGTGGAAATGAAAGGGTGGCTGCATGCATGCGTGTGCACCCACACCCATCGGTCCCCCAGGGAGAAGGTGCCGCGGATAATAACCCGGCCTAAATAACCCTCGTAACGCGGCTTATTAGTAGATAGGACTTCTACGGGCAGGAGGAAGCTGAGTCAGTACTGCCCTGTGCGGTAAATACCTGGAGGTACTGACCGAGAGGCCGGGGAAGTTTTTCCATCTGAGGCAGAATTGGGGCCCTAACCCCAGGAGTCGAAGCCTGACACAGCCGAATCCTGTGGTCCCTGGGACCATGGCTCAGGTGTGTGTGGTGCTCTGGTGTTGGTTAGTGGTTTGTGACAGCTGGGTTAGACTTTTTATTTTGGAAAGTTCCTTGGCTGTGCTAACACCGCTCAGTCCTCTCTTCAGGAGTTAGCTGGTTTCCTTTCACTTCTGTGTTGGTTTGATACTGATGGTTTAACCTTGATTTCATGGCTTCATTTTTCTCCCATGAATTTAGATTAATTTTAGGCTTTACTAGTTCGTTAGACATCTCAGTTTGCATCGTCATTTTCCCAAACCAGTGTCCTGGGTCTGGAGCCTTTAGGTGAATTCCAGCAATTTAATGTAGAGGCCTGTCCAGGTGGCACCTTCGTGGCCTGCCGGATAAAAGGTATTTCTGTTAGATTGGCTGCTTGTAGGCAAACTCCAACTGGAATTAATAGGCGCATTATCTCGTAGCTGTGTATCAGCAGGGTAGGGCTGTGAAACCATTTCCCATCAAGTGCCAGTGCTGGACGTCGGTGAGGAGCGCTGCGGGAGCTCCGTGCTTCCCCATCGCCTGCTGCTGGACCGGTGTCCGTCGCTCCCTTACTCCTCGTGGGCAGGGGTCCCAGCCCCTTCCCCTCTCCCCCTGCGTGCCCGGGAGGTGCAGCACTAACAGTCTCGCTCCGCCAACCTGCAGGTGAAACAGTGTCACTAGTGGACGTGGACATCTCCCAGCGAGGACTGACCTCCCCTCACCCTCCAACTCCGCCGCCTCCTCCGCGAAGAAGCCTCAGCCTGCTAGGTACGGCGCCGTGCCTCTCGAGAGCCCGTCCGTGTGTCTGTCCAGGAGCACAGAAGCTGTCTGTCTGCCCCTGCTGAGCCCTAGCAGGGCCTCGCTGCCTGCTCCCCCTGCCCCAGCAGGATTTCTTGCTGTTGCTGGTGGTGTCGGTGTTTCTTGTAGATCGGGCAGGAGGGGAGGGTTGTGGCGGAGCCGTGCGAGGTGGGACGTGATGTGCTGATTTCGCGGTGTCTCCTCTGATACGGCTGCCCACAAAAACATCCCTCACTCCCTCCCATTGCCTGCCCAGGCCGGCTCCCTCCCCTGCTTCAGTCTGTGGCAGGGAGGCTTTGGGGAGGATGGCACCGGGAGCCCGGCGCGGCTTGCTCGGCACCCTCCTCTGGAGGAGGCTCCTCTCTGAGCTTAGCACGAGTCAGCCTCGGTGAGCAGCACCCGACGTGCGCATCCCGCGTGCCGGGGCAGCGTTGTGCCTGTGAAGTCGTCTGTAAATGCCTGTCTTGTGCTGCAGGCTGCGTGCATGGAGGGAGCTGGGCTGGAGAGCTAACTCCTTCGCTCCAGGTGTGTGCGCACAAACCTCTGAGCGTGCTGAGGACGGGTCGCTTTGGCACCGCAGCAGTGCCCTGCTCTCAGGAGCCGGCGGAGCACCGTGAGCTCTCCAAGAAGAGCTCCACCTCCTGCTCCAGGCAGCGCTCGGTGCTGGTTTGCTCAGCAGTGCAGGGCTCGCTCGCTTTCTGTTTTCTGAATGTCTCTTGCCTCTGTTCTCTCCTAGATGATATCAGTGGGACGCTGCCTACATCTGTCCTAGTGGGTCCGATGGGGTCTTCCCTGCAGTCTTTCCCTCTGCCTCCGCCTCCTCCACCCCATGCCCCAGGTCAGCTTAGCTTTAGCAGCAGCAAGGCTTTAGTTCTCCGGGGCTTTGGACTTTGCAGCTCTTCTTGGTTAACTTTAAGGCTGCACTTTAAGACTCTAACAGCAGCAGTGCTGCCTCCTCTGCCCACTTAGGGACGTGCAGTGCTACTGATGGTGTGCCATTGTGTCACGGCTCTGGTTTCCTGGCCTTGGTCCTTTGTCTCTTTTCCACGTGCTGTGGCTCTTTTGTTGCCCCCAGTTGTTTTCCCGAAGCTTGTAATTGCGCCAGCTTTATTCTCAGTGCAGCATCTCCCATTTTCTCTGCTTCTTCCTGGGTTCAGCAGAAGCACGGCCCCTGGCTGTGGACTGGGGTGTGCTCTGCGTGTCAGCAGTGTCAGACAGCAGCCGTAGGAGCAGGGCTCAGCTCAGGAGCCCGGGCTCTGCCCGCCTGCTGTGCAGTCCAGCTGAACAGCACGTGAGGATGTTCCTTATGCAACTCCCCTTTGGTTTTCAGTTTCCTGCCCTTCAGGACCCGCGGGGCTTTAATTGCCCCCTTGTTATGAACTAAGGTGTTGGGATGGGTTAATTCCTTCCAGCTGGTGCCACCTGGCACTTCCCTTGGCTTCCCTCCAAGCTGGCTTAAGGAAATAGCAGACGAGGGCTCCGAATGAGTCACCTTGGAGGAGCCAGGTGGTGACTCCTGCCGTGTCCTTCACGAGGACGCTGTCCTCCTGTCCATCAGTCCTGCTTCCTCATCTCCTCCTGCCCTGCCCTCTGGAGCCGGGCGTGCCGGGGGACGGGGCGGCTGGGTTTTGGGGCGAGCTCCCGACGGGTGACCGTGGCCCGGACCGTTTCTCCCTCTGCAGACGCCTTCCCGCGGATCGTGCCCCTCCGGCCGATGGAGACGGCGCCCAGCCAGCCCGCCCCGCACCTCCAGTGCCCGCTCTACCGGCCGGACTCGAGCAGCTTCGCAGCCAGCTTGCGGGAGCTGGAGAAGGTAACGTCCTCGTGGGGGGGTGCTGGCAGCACAGGACCTCGGGAGGGGAAGGCTGCAGGTCTAGGCCATGGTTTTTGGGACTGACCAGGAACAAAAGTTTAAGGCGGGACCAGAAAACCACCTGCCTCTTTCCCAGTGAGGTCTTTGGTGAGTGCAGAACAGCATCGCTCATGCGTGGAAGAACTGTCATGGTTAGATCTGGTATTTCACTACTTCTGGGTGCTGGATGTGATGTTGCTCCTGGAAGAGAAAGCACCGAGTCGTAACCATCTATTTTCCTGCTGAATGTAACCAAAAACTTAAATTTTGGCATTAAAAGTGAATTAACAATAGCAAACTGCTGCCTTTAGTTGGTGACGCAGTCTTCCTTGTTCGTGGTCTGCTGACGTTCCGTGTCTCGCTTCCGCAGTGCGGGTGGTACTGGGGGCCGATGAACTGGGAGGACGCGGAGATGAAGCTGAAAGGGAAGCCGGACGGGTCCTTCCTGGTCCGAGACAGTTCTGATCCCCGTTACATCCTGAGCCTCAGCTTTCGGTCGCAGGGCATCACCCATCACACCAGGATGGAGCACTACAGAGGTAAGAGCCACGGGGAGCTCTGGGGGTGCTGACGGCTGGGGCCCGTGGCTGTGGGCAGTCTGGTCTCAAGGTCCCAAATCTCTGCCCAGAGCGCTGATGCGGCAGAAAAGAGGGAGCAGCAGCAATGTGTCCTCACTCTGTGTCCTGCATTTAACCTTGCTATCTATGCCTTGGGCACAAGTTTCCTTAAAGCAATGAAAAACCGGGGAATAGAAGAGTTCCCCGTGCCTCTCCTCAGGCCTTGCTTCGGAAAACTGAACTTGAAGAGAATGATGATGGGGAGATCTGAGATCCCGCATCACGACGGTGTGATATAGCGAGAGCCATCGTTCACAGCTGTCCGATTCCCCAAACTGAACTCTCCCCGTGAAATGAGAAGCGATCTGTTGACATCACTGCTCGTCACCTTGCTTTGTTCTGCTCGGGGGATGCTCAGCAGCGGTGCCAGCTGCCCTCTGTGCAAGGCGAAAGTTTTAGCTCCACTGTTGTGGGCGTTTGTTCTGAGAACTTTGCGGTGTTTGCACCCTTTCTTCCTGCCACGCTCGCTGTCGTGCATGGGGTCCGTCTCACCTCGCCCACATGCTTTTTCTGCTCGTCTTCAGATGTGGTTTTCCGTATCGAACCCCAGCGCAGGCAGCTGCCCTCAGGCCGAGCAAAAAGCCTGAGAAGGCTCAGCACAGGAGGGAAGGGCATCATCAGGACTCCGGCACCTGCCCTGTACCCGGTGGGCAGGCTGTAATAACAGCTGCCTGCAGAGCATTGTCATTAGGTGTGCTGCCAGATAATGGCTTCTGAGGCTTCCCAGGCAGTCTGCTGGAGAAAACAGTGGTTTGTGACCTTTCAGGGCACAGCTCACCTGTTCCACCTTTTTGCCCTTACTCTGGGGATGTCGCTGTGTCTTCCCCCTCCGTTAGCATTGCTAGTGCTAAACAACCCAGCAGAGTTTCTGGTCTTGAATCCCTCCGGTGGGAAGTGCACCAGCATTAATTGTAGCCTGTCGAGAGCCAGTTGTCCTGCCCATTGCATAAGGAGGACTGGCTTTCATCACCCTGTCCTTAGAGAACTTGTAAGCAGCATTTCCAGCTGGGGGAGATGTGAGGTCGGCTGCACAGAGGATGCTTGCTCATGACTGAGCTTTGGATCAAACCGCTGCTGCTGCCGGTCCGGTTTCTTGCTTTGGGGCTGGGGTCCTTGTTCTCAGAGCTCCCTTAGCCGGGTGTCCTTCCCTCCTTTCCCTCAAACTGCATTTCTTGCTGCACGTGGTGAAGGCTGGTGCTGCCACCATCCCCGGAGCAGCGTTTCCAGCCGTGGCACTGCATCAGGAACTTCATTCCTGGGTCCAGTGCTTCTGTCTGCATCAGTGGCTCTGTGCTTGCCCCTGGGCTGCCTGCCTTGTGCTGAATGTGCTGCAGCAGCGTGCAGAACTGCAGACCTGCGCACTCTGATAAACCGTGAAGATGACAAATGGTGGGGCTGAGGGAATGGTAGAGATAAACGCTTGACCTTCAGGTTTCAGGTACTCGAGAGGAAGAAGACATAATTTTTGTCTTTTTTTAGGAGAGCTGAGTAGGCAGCCTGCGGAGGCTGGTGTTTGTGCAATAACCCCCCAGCGTCTGTCCTTTGCATCTACTTGCCACTCGTAAGGGCTCATTCAGATCAGAGATTGCTGGTGCCCGAATGTTTAGCAGGTGCTAACCTGGATCACTGGTTCTCACACTGGTCCCTGGTAGGGCTGAGAGGATGCCATTTCCCAGTAAATCCTACCAGACTGAGCTGTGGGGAGAGGAAGTGCATTGTAGGTTTGTGAGCAGTGTGTAAGCCCTCTGTTGCTGGTTGCTGGCCACCCCACAGAGGGCCGTGATTGCTGGACATCCTCCAGCACCGCCTCTTCTAGGTTTCCTGTGCCGCTGCTGGGGCAGCTGCTCATCCCAAAAGTCCCTGGGCTGGAACACAACTTTGGGTACCTCTGGTTCAGCTACACCTTCTCCTTGGCACGAGTGCTTTACGAGGGTGGGTGCAGGGACACAAGTCGCTCGCTGCCTCGTGGCTCCGGGTTCCAGGGTGCCCGCAGACGAGCGATGCAACGCGCCCGCTGCGGGGATCTGCCCCCTGCGGGCCTGGTGGGATCGCTCCTAGGATCCTGTTGGGCTCCTCCTGGTGAAGCTCTGTTCTGCCAAAGCACTGCCTGATGCCCTTGGTAGCTCCTCGGTCACGAGGGCGTTCTGGCTTGGGCGAGGTTTTGTGGGCAGAAGGGGACGGGGGGACCACGGGCAGCGCTCTGGCAAGCGGGGGAACAGGCAGGGTGGCTCTCCGGTACAACAAGGGCAGTGTCTGCAGCACCGAGAGCGTGAGAGCAGTCTGACTCGAGGCTTTAACCTACTTAGGGTTCTCTCAGCAGGTTGGGGCCCTGCCTCCCCTGGGCTGCCCTCTCCAGTCCCATGGTTTGCCGTTCGAGCAGTGCCTCCTGCGTCAGGTGGCGGTGCCAGCCGGGCTGCAGCTCTCGGCGGCTGTCACCTGGCCTTTAAAACATCGGTCCCACGTCTCTCCCTGCCACCAGCACCCCTGTAACGTGAAACCCTTCTGTTCTGTTGGAAGGGACCTTCAGCCTGTGGTGCCATCCCAAGTTCGAAGACCGCTGCCAGTCTGTGGTGGAGTTCATAAAGAGAGCGATCATGCACTCCAAAAACGGGAAGTTTCTTTACTTCCTCCGATCCAGGGTCCCAGGTGAGTGTCCTGCTGGGTCCGGGGGATGACTCTTGCTCCGTGATTAGCTGCTGGCGTGTTCTAGAGAGCCAGCTTAGTTCAGCTTTTGTCTACTCCCTCAATCAGCTGCTTGGCTATTACAAAAAAAAAAAAAAGCTGCTCCCTCTACCAGTTACTTGGCTACTGAAGCCCAGCTGCCTTCCCTCCCCCAGTCTCGGGGCTGCTTTGCTGAGAAACCTCTCCGTGCTTTGCAGCTTCCCAGTTCTCCCTTTGCTGAGACCCACCTGGGGCTGCCGAGAGGAGAGGCATTAAACCGAGCGTGTGGGAGCGCTTCCAAGTGGGGAGCTAAATGTGAGCCTCGAGTGATGGATGCTGTAGGTTCAGAGTCCCCGGGGGGACCGTGGTGCCAGGGCACATCCACAGGCAGGTGCTTGCAAGCACGAGGGAGTGTTGAGAAGCTTTGTTGGAGCACGTTTGACTGCATGATGCTGGAATTGCAGAGTGCTTGTTTTCCCATCCGGCAAAGTCTGGTCCTTCGGAACGGGCTCACATCTGCCTCCTGCGAGAGCCAGGCTGGCAACTGGGTCCGTGTCTTTATCAATTTTTTTCTGGTTTTGACTCAGCTGTCATTGCATGTCAGAAAGCTAGCTGAAAATTCAGCGTGAAAGAGAGGGAAGAGTCTGCCAGCTGAACAAATACGCCCCTTACTTGGGAGAGAGCAGCAGTGGGGAGCCCGAGTTGGAGGGAGGATGAGAGGTGATGCTTGGAGGAAAGCACCAGAGCAGAAGGGAACGCGGCTGCAGTAAAGCAAGGCACGGCGGTGAAGCAGAGAGGGGCAGGATCGAGAAGATGGCCAAGGCCCTGGTGGGGGCAGGTGGGGAGGGGATGGGATGTTCCTGGCTCCAGGCTGGCTCTGGCTCACCCATGGGATCAGAGCAGAGCTGGAGTCGTAGCCCAGACCTGTTCAGTGTTGCCCCCTGCTGCAGAGATGGCCAATAACTGGGAAGCTGATTTATGACGTGGCCACGCTTTCGGGGAGGAGAAGGCTGCAAAGCTACTGCTGCCGTGCATCCTGCCTCCAAGAAATTCTTTCAACTTCAAAATACAAAAATACTTTACCTTCCCAATCCTAAGACCTGTTCCCCTTGAGAACAGAGCTTCGTGGACTTGCCAGCTCCACAAGCAAATGCCTTAGTAGAAAGGATTTGCTCTAGAAAATATCTTTCAAAGAGAAAAGGAGTCCCCCTGAGCGGCGCCGTGCACCTGCCGGGGGGTCCCCTCGCCGCCTGGTGCCAGCCCCCTGAGCTGCCGGCCGGCTCTGCGGCCGCTCCTGCGCCCCTCCGTCTGCGTGCTGAGCCTCGATCCCTGAAAACCCAAGTCTCACGCTGATCCCTGATCTTTACTGGGAGAATATTTAGGATCTGCATCCCCCCGGCGTGCTCGTTAGTGCTGTGCTCCTGCTGAAGCGCTAACGGCCTCCCAGAGGAGGGGGATGTTTCCAGCGGGCTCCTGGCGCTGGGGCACGCAGCCAGCACAGCGTGCAGAGCTCGTGCTGCGTCCCTGTAGCTGCTGGCTGCGCTCCCGGAGGCTAATTCCTTTTTGGTAGAATAAGGAGGGGGGGGGGGAACCCAGCCTTCAATTGATTCCTGTTCTTTGCTTTCTCAAAAGCTGGCTCACAGCTTCCTGAGCTGCCTGGAGCAGTTCTGAGCCCATCTTAGTGTGAAGAGCTTTCCCTTTTCTCCTTTCACTCCACTGCCCTCAGAGACAGGCCAGCAGGAGGGGGTTAGAGTGTAACTAGCTCTGAATCCTTCTGTAAAGACAGATAAAACCTTACGCTGTGAAGGAGCCCAGCTCCCGTAGGTCCTTTCTGGTGCTCCTGCTGACCTCTTGGTTCTGTGGGCTTGATTGTTGCTCTTAACTTGGGGGGAGGAGGTTGTGGGGCGGGGGGCAGCCGGATGCAGCTCCTTTCCAGCCGTGCCGGGCTGCTCCCTGCGTGGGGAGCTGGCTCTGCCGAGGCTGCTCCCGCCTCTGCCTTTGTGCCCAGCCTCGTGACCCCAAGAATGAGCAACTCCTGCGCAGCTTGAGCTGTCCAAATCCCCGGCCTTTTAATGCCTCGATACAGCTACCCAAGGGGTTATGCAGAGCAAAGCGTACGTGCCGGTCACGCTGCCTGCCTTTCCCTTTGGCTTTCTTCTGCGTCCTTTCTAAAGCACTTTGCTTCTCGGTATAAGGGGGCTCTTCGCCACTGGTCCTGGGGGCGAGGCGGTTAGGAGCAGGCAGTGTCCTGGATCTGCTGTACCACTGGTGGCTGCAGGTGCCCTGTGGGGAGAGCTGGAGGGAGCTGTTGCAGCCTTGTGAGGGAGGCTGGAGATAGCTCATGGTATCGCCCGTGTTTGCCTGGCCAGTGCTGAGCTGCCTGGGCACAGCCTCGCAGAGAGCTGCGGTTCCCAGGGACCAGCGCTTCCTTTGGGGACCGGCTGCAGTTCGTGTCTGACACCACACTCTTCTCCAATATTCTTTCTTCCAAAGGTCTCCCTCCAACACCTGTCCAGCTCCTGTATCCAGTCTCCAGGTTCAGCAATGTCAAATCCCTTCAGCACCTTTGCCGCTTTCGGATCCGGCAGCTGGTCCGGATCGACCACATCCCCGAGCTGCCGCTGCCCAAGTAAGTCCCGAGGGCTGGGCTGGGAGAATTTGCTTTGGCTTCGTCTGCCGCTCGCCGTGGCAGGCAGAAGACCTCTGTGTGTCGGCAGCAAGGGCTGTGGGAGGGAGTGGTTGACTTCTTGCTTTTGGCCTTGGGTCAGCAGGATGAACGTCCTGCGGGGCACAGGGGTGCGGCTGGGTGAGGTGTTACGGCCGCTGCCGCTGCCAGGAGCGCGGGCTCCCGTTCCTTTGCGGAGGCTGGCGTGGCTGTGGCTCGGGGCTGAAGCTCCTGCCCGTGCCTTCCCCAGGCCCCTGATCTCCTACATCCGGAAGTTTTACTACTACGACCCCCAGGAGGAGGTGTACCTGTCGCTGAAGGAAGCTCAGCTCATCTCCAAACAGAAGCAGGAGACCGAATCCTCTACGTAGCGAGGCCGGCTCGCCCATCGTGTTGCTGTCACTGATGGTACGTGCGTGCTGCTGGTCCGTGCGCTGTCCCGTGGGGTCCAGCCTAAATCAGGCTGTTCCTCTGATTGCGAGGGAAAGACGAAATCCTCCCTAAGGAGGCTGTTCGCTCCCACCAGCTTTTTTCCTTTACTTCCGGGGAGACGAGCAAGGCTTCTGCCGCTTGCTTGTGCTTGTTTCGTGCCTTCACAGGCCTGTGCTCGCTCTTGTGCCAAACCCCCAGTGCTCTGGGGCAGATTCGGCCACGTCGGGCGGGCTGTTTGATCCCTTTCCTCTCTCTCTCTCCCCCACTAGGAATTTGGTTGTTGCCATCCAGTAGCCCAAGTCAGGCGGTGGTGGGGACGAGGCACGTGAAGGTGAAGCCTGCTTCTGCAGCGTGACTTCTGCTCTCAAGCTCTTTTGTAGAGAGAAGAGGGTTCAAGACTCCTAAGAAGCACAGCAGAAGGGGACCAAGGGTCTCGGCTCCTGGCTGAGGGCGAGGGGGTCTCGGAGGCAGCTGAGCCCAGCTCGCGGACTCCTTGCAGAACAAAGAATGTCACGGCACTATGTACGAGTTTTTGAAAGTTTTATTTTTTATGTCTTCATTTTTTTTTTTGAGTTTATTTTCAGCATGAGAAATACTGTCTTATCATCGGCTGAATTTTATTATCCTCCCTTGGAAACTTCGAGGTGAGGAGAGAGAAGGGGACTCTCTGGGAAGATCTCCTGCTCCGGGCACTGGTGGGACTGCTCTGCGGAGGTGAGGCAGCCGGAGAGCTGCTGGGAGGCAGCCCGAGCCAGGATCTCACGCAGTTCCGCAGGGCAGCCTCTGGAGAGCACGGGGCACGGCTCCCCAGCTCCCTAGGATCTGGAGAAGAGGGCCGGGCCTCGTCCTGGGCAGCTGAGCTTTGCTACTGGACTTGCAGGATGGCCGTAAAGCTGGGCCCAAGGAAGGAAAAGCCTGCGAGCCGTTTGGATGTCCTGGAGCCTTCTGCCACACGGAGTGGTTGCTGCTGCACCGGGGAGCAGGGGCTGCCCCTCTGGGGAGGCGTCGTTCCCCTGAGCAAACACTGGAAGATTTCACTGGCAAAGCTGTCGCTGTGACTTTGGCAGCAGCCTGTGGACCAAAGGTACTTGAAGTGACCTCGGTCTGGCAGAGCCTTGGGACGTGCACTTTGAGCCTTTCTGCTGGCTGTCTCTAGAAGCTGTGAATGAAGTGGCTTTCTACTGAGGCGTGAAGGATCCCGATCGGTGGTTGCTGGGGCACGGAGGCATCTCTGGGGTGACTCGGAGCAAGGAACAGCCGAGGGTTCTTCTGGAGCTCGCTGCTTCCTCTTCCTGGGATGTCCGTGGAACCACAGCGGTTCAGGAACAGGACGCCAGGAGAGGCGGCAGCTCTTGCTGAGCTGCTGGGCTTAGCACTGGCTGCAGCACCCGTGTCCCTTTCAGTCCTGGTCTGCTGCTTCATCCGTCACGGCAACTGCAAAGAGTTTGCATTTCATGGTGAAGTTTAAAGTTTGCCCGAAGCGATGCTGAGAAGTCTCAAGCTTTCCTCTGGTATTGAAACATGGCTGTGTTCTTGGGCGAAAGAAACACCCCATCCTGCAACCGTGCGGCCTGAAAATGCGATGCTGTGTGTGGCCTGGGTCTGCAGATGGGGTCAGTGCCCTGTGAGCCGGATGCAGTTGTTCGGGAGCTGCTGGGACTTTGTTCGTGCCCCGCAGAATGATCTATGTCCTTGAATTAGACACAGTCCTGTGGATCTTAAAGCAGCCTTGAAAAATCCTGATTGTCTGCCTATGCCAAGTGCTGCTGCAAAGGGTGCTAACTAATCCTGGTCTCCCTTTCTTAACCACCACCTCTGGCCTCGCTTTCAGTCTTGGGAAAAAAAGGTTTTTACAAGATTTGGCTTCTAGATGAAACCAATAATTAATCTTCAGAATCTGTAGAAATACCTCATCGGACGCTACCCGCTGCTGACTTTGCATTGCATTGTCGGGTATCAGGACGGGGTGGCTGCCCCACACCGTGCCGGGTGGCATATCTCACTCAGCCCATGGTGAAATGTGAACTAATTTGGTCTACAGCTACCGCGTCCTCCCTGCGCAGGGGAGCTGCGTTTGTCCCTCTGCAGCCCTTGCCATGTTCCCCCCCCACTGCAGACCCGCAGCTCCTTCCAAGCCATCAGCCTGCAGAAAGTGCAGCTGCTCCGACCAACGCACAGCACAACGGGGGGAAGCACCCGTGTCCTTGTGCACGGGAAACCTGAATATCAGAAACCTGAATATCAGCGCACCTGGCCCTGCTGCATCTCAGCTGCTCATGTGCTGAGGATTTGAATCTTCCAACTTATCCGTATGCTGGAACAGAAAATCTTCCCGACAGCCGTGGCTGGGCTGATGCCTCAAGTGTCCTACACCGTGCCAGCGAAGCAAGAGTGTGCCCGATGCAAATGTCTCTTGCAAAGCTTTCCCCCCAAAGGAGACCCCAGAGATGAGGACACGATGGCATGGGGCAGGCGATGGCCTCGTGGCTGTGACCTGCTGGCCAGCTGCCTGACCTGGGGGAGCTGTGAATGCCCCCTTGCTGCAGCCGGGCACAGGCTGGTGTCTCCCAGGCGTGGCGGTGGCAGCATTATTTTCATTCCATCCCTGGTCTGGTACGGGGGGGACTGGGTATTGCTGGTGTAATAACGGCACCTGGGTTTGGGAAGGGGGACGGCCGGCCTGGGGGGAGAAGCAGCACTGGGATGGGGCATGGGGCCGGCTGTGCCCTCGCTGGGCTTGCTGGGGACAAAAACGCACAAACCCGCTCCGCAGCGGCGGCAGGGTGGGAGAGCCCCCATGTGTCCATCAGGAGCTCCGTGCCACCCGTGTCCCTAAAACGCCCTGGGTGTGGGGGGGCTGATGGTCCCACAGCACAGCGAGCTCAGGGCAGCTGCTGGGCGCTGCCCGAGTCCTGAAAAGCACGGACCGGGGCTGCCTCGGTGTGCTGGTGCGGTTGTCCTTGTGCCAGGGCGCTGTGTTTGCGTGGGCGTTCTCAGCTCAGCATCGATCTCCTTTCGCGGCCAGAGGGAGGGGAAGAGTTCGGCGTGGTTTGGGCAGCCTCGAGCCCCAGTGCTGCTGGGGCGGGAGCAGAAGGGGGCTGAGCACCCCGAAACCTCGTCCTGTCCGGCCGGGCACGCGGCACCTCACACATCCGTCCGAATTTAAACCCCGGAGGTGTTTTTCTCATGGAAGTGTTTTCCGTGTGAGCACGTGCAGGGAGGCAGGGGAGCTGGGGGCAGTGCGAGGCCGTGCCCCCCCCAGGAGGCTCGGTGATGCTCCGGGGCAGTGCGAGGCCGGGAGCCCTTTAGGGGGGAGCCCTTTGGGGGGCTCCCCGGCAGCAGGGCCCCCGAGGAGGCACCTTCCAGCCTTCGGCCTCGCTTCCGTGCAGTTAACGTCTGACACGTGCGTGGCTTTACACCAAGAGGTCTGAGCCTGCCCCTCGGCGGCTGGGTGGGGGCCGGGTGCCCGCCCCCTGGTTTTACTTGGGAAATCCCTGGTGGAAGCTGGGGGGCAGCGCCCGGTGCTGGGTGGGGGCTCCCAGGTGGAAACGGAGCCGGGGCGAGGAGCGAAGGGCAGCGGCTCCCAGCGCGGCGAGCAGGAGGCGCGGGGCCGGGGGGGCTCCCGGCCGGGAACCACCTCCAGTAGAAATGCAGCTTTGCTTAATTTTCCTTTTTTTTTTTTTTTTTTGTGTGTGCGCGCTTAATTTATTAAAATAGTTGCTGTATAATTTATTTTCATAAACTATATTAAAAAGTTACTAAATGGTTAAAAAAAAAAAAGAAGAACAGACTTGCAGGCCAATCTTTCAGAAGAAGAAATGTTTTTTGATATAACATGACAAATGCACTTTGGGTGTGTTTGGTTATTTTTGGGGGGGGGGGGGGGGGGGGGGGGGAGCCTGGCTGTACCTGGGGGTCGTTCCAGAGGGGGTTTGTCTGTATATATTGTATTAATAGGCATGTTTGGCCTCTCGCGTGGAGCCGTTAGTGACTGCTGCAGGTCCCGTGGGGAAGCTGGTGTGAAGTTCCCAGTTTTTGTAAGCTGTCAGGCCGGGAGGGCTGACCTCTGTGTTTGTAACTCCTTTTTATCGTCGTTTGGACCGATGGGTTTTTGGTTTGGGGGGGGGGGGGGGGCGGGAAGGGAGAGAGCGGGGGTTTGAAATAAAACGATTTGGAAATTGTTCGGTGCTGCGTGGTGCCTCGAGCCCGACGGGGGGGTCCCGGGGGGGGCTGGGGCTGTCTGGGGGGGGGGACACCTGCAGGATGGGGGCCCCGTGCCCACCCCCCCGCCCGGTGCTGGGGCGCTTTGAACGCCCCCGTGCTGCCGATCAAAGGCTCGGAGCGACAGAACGGGGCTGGGGCGGGCGGGGGGGGGTGGGGGGGGAGAGGAATCCCGGGGGGAGCCCGTGGGGACAACGGGCGGCGGGGGGGGGCGGCCCGGGGGGGCTGGGCTGGCAGCGGGGACCCCCCTGCCCCGCTCTGCCCGAGCCGGGGGGGCCGCAGGGGGGAGAGATGGGGGAGGGGGGGGGTCTGGGGTCGCCCTCCGGGGCTGCAGACGGGGAAGCCCCGGGCCGGGGGGGCCGTGCCGGGACCGGGGGGGCCGCCCCCGTGCCCCCACAAGGCGCCTTTGTGCGGCGGCCCCCGGCTGGCAGCGCCCCAACATGGCTCCTTGGCAGCCGCCGGCGGCCCCCGCACAAAGCCGCGTTCTTCTGCCCGCCCCCCCCCCGGGCTCGGCGGGGCCGGGGGTCCCGGGGGGTCCCGGGGCGGGGGGGGGGGGGTCCGAGCCCGGCCGAGCCCCCCCGGGGCCGCCTCCGCGCCGCTCCCCGGCGGGCGGGGGGGGGCCCGTGCGGGGCCGCGGGAGGGAAACTGAGGCCCGGGGGGGGGCCGGGCCGGGGGCGGGGGGGCCCTGGCACTGGCGGGGCTCCGGGGCTGGCACCGGCGCTGCCCCGAGGCCGCGTTTACCCGGGCACCGCGCCGGGGCCGCGAACCCCCCGCCCGCGGGGGCGCAGCCGGGCCGGGGGGGGGGGGGGCGGCGCCGCCAGCAGCCACCCCCCCGGGCACCCCCCCGGGCACCCATGGGCGTCCCGAGGGAGCTGGGGAGGGGCTGGGGGGGGGATGGAGGGAGCGGGGAGGGGGGTGAGGGAGCGCTGTGATGGGGGGGGGGGGCGAATTGGGTGGGGGGCGGCTGGAGGGATGGAGGGCGGGGGGGGGGGGCGTGATGGGGAGGGGCAGGGAGGATGCGGGCGGCGTGATGGAGGCGAGGATGAGCGCACGGCGGGGGAAGGGGGGGATGCGGGGGGGGATGCGGGGGGGGCCGGGCGGCGGCGGGGCCCCGGGTGGGGCCGGGCGCGGCCCCCTCCCGCCGCCGCTCTCAGCTGACGCCGCTCCCGGGATGCGCCGGGCGGCGCCGGGCGTGGGCGGCGGCGGCGAGAGGCGGCGGCGGCAGCGGGGCCGCACCGGGGCGCACCGGCACCGGGAGCGGCACCGGCACCGGCTCCGGGAGCGGCCCATGGCCCCCGGCCGGCCCGCCGCGGCCGTGCCCTGAGCGGCCCCATGGAGCAGGTAGGAGCGGGGGGGGGGCGGGCCGGGAGGGGCCGGTGCGGGGCCGCACCCGGGGGCGCGGTGCCGGTCCTGGGGGGGGGGCCGGTACGAGGCTTTCCTCAGCAGCCTCGGCCGGGGGTCCCCCTCTCCTTCCCCGGGCCCCCACCTGCTGCCCAGCATCGCTGCTTCCCACGCCCAGCATCGCTGCCCGAGACCCCCAGCCTGCAGCCCCCCGACCCCCGCCAGCATCCCCGCCTGCTCTGCCCAGAGCAACCCCCCCACCCCGTCGGCAGCCCCGGGGCCGAGCCCCTGCCCACCCCCCGGCACCTCTGTCCCCTTGTCCCATCCCTGCCCCGCTGACAGCAGCGCTTCCCCCAGCTGTGGCACGGGAATGCTCGGCGCGTGGCCCCCCGCGTGAGCTCCCTGGGCACCCATGGGTGCTCGCCCTGGCCAGGTGCTTGCCCCTGGGATGGTTTCTGGCTCCTCACCTGATGCGGGTGGCCAGAGGGACGGTCCCTGCTCTGCCACAGGTCTCCTTTGCGGCCCCAGGTGTGCCTGGGTGTTTCCCAGTAGCGCAACAGAAGGATGCGAGCAGCAGGATTTGGGGAGGGGGCCCCTGCCTGGGTACGGAAAAAGCACGGGGGGCTCTGATGAGGCTGCGTCTGTTGGTGTTTCCATGTCTCCCAGCCCTGTTATTTACCAGCCAACGCCTCTGGAAGCCGTTCTGGCCATCGTGCTGGGATGCTGCGTCCTTCCCTGGTGCCCACCCCGGGCTGTGGGTGCTCGCGGTGTCCCCGTGCTGGGGCTCTGGGTCTTTCCCATCCCATCCCCCTCCGGAGGGGTTATTCTCCACTGAGCATCTCCTGGCCCTGCTGTTGCACACCAGGGCGAGGGGCTTCTGCTCCCTCCCTGCAGCCCCTCAGGCTCTGCCTCCTGTTTTTGCCACCAGCGCCATCCTTCTGGCTCGGCCCAGATCTGAGCATTCAATGCTGCTGTGCCCCCCCGGGGTGGGCAGGCCTGGGGCCACACCAAGTGGTCCAGCACGAGGCATCCTCAGTGCACGGCGAGCTTTTGTTGCACGTTGGGGGCCGCGTGCTTATGACCCCCCCCCCCAGCCTGGGGCAGGTCCATGGGCAGGAGAGGCGGGGAAGCGCGCGGGCACGTGCGTGGCGTGGGCGAGTGCCTGCTGGTGCCTTCGCCAGTCCGGCCGGACCCCAGGACCTCGCTCACATCCGCCCCGCCGGAGCAGCCAACGCCAACGTGCGGTCTGCACGTGATGCGCTGAGACCCTGCGGGGGCTGCATCCTCCCGGGGCCGTGAGCACCGGGCCCCGCCGCACCCCTGCCCCGCTGCGCCCCAGGGTGCGCTCTCCCGCTGGAGAATCCCCCCTCGCGCACCTCCAGCTGCAATGCAGAGGAGCTGCCGAGCAGCAGCCCGCACGCCTCCCTCGCCGCCCTGATTGGCAGCGGCACCGTGGTAATTTTAGGCTGCGATCGGCAGCAGGTTGGCACGTGCCTGCCGGCACCCGGGCAGGGATAGCAGGGGCCGGCGGGGCAGCTCCGTCCGGCCGCTCTCCCACCGGTTGCAATGGGCCCGGGGCAGTGCACGGAACCGGGGCTCTCCGGGGTACCCCGGCTCCCTGCAGGATTTCGGCCCCTCCCTGGTGCGGGGATGTCGATGCAAGCCTGCACCGCCCCGCGTTGCTCAGCCTCGCTGCCGGGCTTCCACGCACCTCCATCCATCGCTCGCTCGCAGCCGCCTGGCTCTTGTTTGTCCCCGACCTGGAGGCGGACGGCGGGGACGGAGCGATGGGGGCCGTAACCCTTTCGCCGCTCTGCTGCCGGCTCAAGATGGCTTCGCGCAGCAGCGGCTGCTGCGGGGGGAGAGGAGCTCCTGGCCGGGAGGTGCCTGCGTGGAGCTGGGTGCGGGGCCAGGGGGGTCCGTGTGGGACCCAGCCCCACGGAGGCACCCAGCGCCCAGCCCGCTCTGTCCCCCAGGGACGTGTCCCTGTCCCCAGCCCCACTGCTGTGGGCACGGCCCCGCTCCGGGCTTGGGGAGAGCTGGGGGCCAAGGGATTTGCCAGCGCCATGCCCTGCCCCAGCCACACCAGCACCGCTCCTGTGCCCTGCGGTTGCTTTTCTTCGTTTTAATTCATGGGATTAGGTTAAAAAAATATCGCCCAGCTGTGATTCCCCTCTCGTTCCCTTTGTCTGCGGCGCGTAAGCGGCTCTGCAGGGAGCGGCAGCCTGTGCCGGCGGGGGGGTCGCTCTCGCCGGGTTTTGGAGCCCGGTTCTCCAGCTGCTGGGATCTGGGCTGCGGGCGGGGGCCGGGGGGGGATTAGGGGCATGGGCGGATCCGCCCCGATGAACTGGGCAAACGGCAACAGCGAGTGAGCAGGGCATCTGCCTCGGTGGCTGGGGCCAGAACGGGCATTTTGGGGTGTATCGCTGTCAACTGGGGTGCAGGGTGAGCGGCCGTGGCAGCTCCAGGCTTGGGGGTGCCCTCGGGGGCGGTGTGTGCCGCCCCCTCCCTGCAGATGGGGTTGCGGTGCTGGGGGAGACAAAGAGGGCTGGCGGGGGGGGCATCAGCTGGGTGGGGGCGCGGTGGCGCTCCTCGGCAACCCACCTGGAAAATCTGGGCCAGGAGCAGGGCCGGTGTTTGGGGACCCTCTGAGCCCCCGAGGCTGCGCGCCCCAGAATGGGGCCACCTCTTTCTGGGGGCGGCTGCGTCTCCCTGAGGATCCTCCCCTGTCTCTGAGCCCTGCATGGAGCAGGGTGTGTGTGTGGGGGGGTCAGGGCCCTTGTGGCCAGCCTGGGTCTCCCCCCCTGCCCTGGCAAGGGTACGCGGGGTCCCCAGGGTCTGTGTCCGAGTCCTGCTGGCAGCACGTCCACTGTGCTGGGCTCCTGGCTGGGTAGCACGGCCCCACCGTGGGGGCTATGGGGGGGTCTGCAGGCAGGATGTGGCCTCGTTTCCTGGGGGCAGGACGCCCAGGATGGGAAGTGCAAGCAGGGTGGGTGGGCACGGCCGGGACCTGCCCTGCTCTGTCCCGTGGGCCAGCTGCTGGGAAGGGCCGCGGACGGAGTCCGGTTGGTGCTCGGTGCCAGCCCAGCTCGGAGGAGAGGTTTCCTGGAAGGTCCCTGGGGAGAGGCCACGGCAGAGCCGCGGGGCTGGCCAACCCTGCCCCGCTCCCCCGCGGCCTCAGCTGGGAGGTGTCCGGGGGGGGGCTCTGGGAGCTGTGGCACGGCTCCAGGGTGTGGGTCCGGCTGCACCCTCACGGGGTGGAAACATCCCCTCGCGTTCCTGTTGCTGGCATCCAACCGTCCCCTCTGGCTGCTGGGACGGGTCCCGAGGCACTGTCCCCTCCTTGCTCCTGGGGGACCATCCGTGCTGCCCGCCCAGCAGTGGGGGTCCCGCTGCGTCGCAGCCCGCCCAGGGCCCCCTGCCCACACTGCGGCCAGGCACAGGCCGTGCTCCCGGCATCACTGCCGTGCTTCTGGAGCTGGCACACACCCCTCAAATGCTGTTCATGTCTCTGGGTGCTGGGACTGGTCCCCCAGGAGGGGTCCCCCCTGCTCCCCCAAATACCCGCTGGCACCTAGCGGCGCTGTGGCTCCATCCCGAGGGCTGGCTCTCGGCCAGATGAGCCGGTGCCAAGGGCTGGAACGTCTGTCCCTACGGCAGGGGCCCCGCGTGGCCTTGGCACTGCCAGCTGCTGCCGGCCGCGTCCCAAAAGCTTCAGCCTGGAGCCAAACCCTGCCCCTTGCCCCCTCCCCTCGGCTGGGGGCAGCTCCTGGGCCCTGTCCCCGCGAGGGGATGCAGCTGGTGGCTGCCCAAAGAAGCTGGCGCCGCTCACACGGGGAGCTGGCAGGGGGCAGATTGGGGGTGGGCAGGATGTGCCCGGGAGCAGGATCCGGCCCCATGGCCTCTCCAGCCCCGGGTTCCTGGGGGTGAGAGCGGCGGCTCCTCCACATCCGGGGGCTTCTGAGGTGGAAGATGACGTCTGGGCCATTTATTTTTCCTAGTGGTGTTGAGGTTTCGCTGAGTGCCCAGAGGAAATCCTTGTTGATGCAGACTTTCTTCATTGTTTCATGGAAAACTCGCGCTCAGCGGCTGTGCTCACGCCAGGCGCGTGTGACGGAGGGCGCAGGTTGGCACCTCCGGGGGGGTGGGCAGGGAACGCAGCTCGGGGGGACTGGGGAGCGCTCAGGGCTGGCACCGAGCGATGTCCCTGCCGGGCTGAGGACGGTGGCACCCGCCAGCAGCTGAGGGGCCCCATCGCAGGGTGCTGCTGTGATTCGCCCCCTGTGGGGCTGCTCTCAGGCCGTGGTAAGACCAGGAGAACAAAACCACCGTGCCAGGCCCCTGGGCTCAGCCCCGCTGCCCCCAGCTGAAGCCCAGCCCCAGCCCCGTGGCTCTGCCCGTCCTCCCCACCCAGCGTCCGTGCGTCCCCGCGGGCTGTGGCCGTCATTCCTCCCCGGCTTCCTGCGCCTCCTCCCGCTTTCCCGTCACGTGTGGCTCCGTTTCCCCTCTGCCGTCGCCCCGCAGCACCCCAGGGCGAGGGTGCAGGAGCTGGCAAAGCTGCTTGGCTTCCCCCCTCTGCGGGGAGGGTAACTGCTAAATTTCCCCCACGAGGCTGTTCAAATGCCTTCCCACGTCCCTGGGGGGGAGGCCGGTTTGGGGAGGCGGCCGGGCCAGACCCGGGTCCCTCCTGCGTGCCTTGGCCGAGCCCGTGGTGGTCTTGAAGCCTCTGCGGAGCCGTGGGCACCCCGAGGCTGAGGCGTGGGGTGGATGTGCTCGGTGGCTGCTTTGGGACGGCTTCAGGATGCTCTGCTCTGGTCCAAATGGTCGGAGCCGTGCCAGGCCCTGTCCGGCTGTCCCCTGTCCCTCTGTCTGCTGGGCGAAGCTCTGTCCATCTGTCCCGCTGTTTCCCGTCCTGGCCGTTTCCTTTCCCCGTGGTCCGTGTCAGCCTTTGGCCCTCCGTCAGCCCCAGCCCGGTGTTTCCGTCCCCGTGCCGGCCCGTGCCAGTCCCTGGCGGTCCCGTCCCCTCTGTCCTGGTGCTTCCTGTCCGTCTGTCCCTCCGCATCGCCCGGCCTCGGCCTCTCCCTGCCGCTGCCGTGCGGCTGTCCCTGTCCCGCTGTCCCGCCACCCCCTGCCCGTTCCCGCTGCACCGCCCTGCCCCGGGTCCCCGTCCTCGCGTCCCGGGTGTCCCCGGTCCCTCTGTCCCGGGTGTCCCCGGTCCCGCTCCCTGGGTGGTCCCTGCCCACCCCAGCCCCCCGCGGGTCCCCATCTGTGCCCGTCGCGGTCCCGGTGCTGCATCCCGTGCCGAGCCGCGCCGCGCCCCGCCCGCTCCCGCTGGCGCCCGGAGGAGGCGGAGCCGGGGCCGGGGCCGGGGCCGCGGCCGGCCCAGCCCGAGCCGAGCCGTGCGGAGCCGAGCGGGACCGCGCGGTGCCGGGCCGTACCGAGCCGGACCGGGACTCGCTGGGCCGCGCCGGGCCGAGCCGTGCCGGGCCGAGCCGCGCCCCGATGAATGGCATCGCCTTCTGCCTGGTCGGGATCCCGCCGCCCGCGGTGAGCGGCTCGGGGCGGGGGCGCCGGGAGGGACCGGGGGGCACCGGGAACGGGGCCGGGGCCGGGTGCTGGCGATGCCCGGGCGCCTCGGGGACGGGACCGGGACCGCGACCGCGACCGGGAGCGGGGCAGAGCCCGGGGCTGGGCTGCGGGGCTCGTCCCCGGTGCCCGGCGAGGGCGGCGGCGTGGCGGGGCCGCGGCGCCTGGCTCCGGCTTCCCCCTCGGGAGCCGCCGGCCGGGGGGGGTTCGGTCCCCAAACGTCCCTGCGGCCGGGCCCCATCCTGCCCCTGGCTCGGGGCTGAGCCCAGCGGGGCGATGCCGCTGGCGTGGCGCCGGCACCGGCATCCCGGCGGGCGGAGGGCAGGCCGGCCCGGCCGCGGGCAAAGCCTCGTCTCCTGCCCCCGGCACCGGGGCCCGGGGTCTGCAGCGTGCCCTGCACCGCCCTGGGCACCGCTGGGAGCGGGGGCACGGGAGCAGGCCCCTTGCTGCGGCGAACGGCCGGGGAAGCGCGCAGCTGGCGAGGGACGTGCCGGGCTTTGTGCCGCAGCCGGGATGGGGATGGGGACCCCACCGTGGGGCCGGGGGGCCGGGGCCGGTGGTGGGCGCGTGCCGGGTTAGCGCCCGGGCTGGTATGTAGGCCACGGTGGCAGACTGGCACAACGCCTGCTGCTCCGAGCAGAGGTTGCACGTCCTCGCCCCAGAGCTGAATTCGGCCTGTGTTCCTCGGTTCCTGGTTATTTGAACTCGGCTTCCCCGTCCCCGCGGTGGGGCTAATAACCGGCCTCAAAGGATTAATTGGTGTGCGAAATGGTTCAGATATGAGGAGTGCTGCTCGTCGCAGCGCCGAGCATTAATCATGGTTTCCCCTCGGATTCCTCCGTGCTTACTCCGTATTGCTGTGTGTTGGGGTTGAGATTTTTGGGGGGGGGTTCTCGAAATCTGGTCTTGTCTTCTGCTGCGTTTTGGGGTGAAATGTGCCCTTCTGAGGGGCAGGACCAGGAGCATGGGGGCTTTGCTCTCTGCCTGGTTCTGCCACCCCCTTGCTGGGTGACTTGGGGAGCTTGGTGACATGGGGCGAGCAATTTAACTGCCGCTGCCTCCCTTGGCATGGCTGGAAGGATGGGGACGTGGGACCTGGCTCTGTGCAGATGGCACTTTGCCATCCTGGTGAGGGGCAGAGGCCACACACAGCCCCTGCTCACTGCTGGGGCTGAACCCTTCTGCGTTGGGCCCCACGGAGCTGCTCCCTATTTACAGGAGCTGCTCATTTCTTAATGCTTTTTTTTTTTTCTTTCTTTTTTTTTTTTCTGAACCCTGAACTTGAAAGACAGGAAAAGCTTGTGTTCAGGCCTCCTGCCGCAATCCTGGCTTGCAAGTGTGAAACCTGGCACCGGCGCAGGGTCGGGGCGTGCGGCGTGGCGAGGTGCTGGGGGCCGGTTGGCGGCGCGGGGATTTTGGCACCGCGGGTCCCTGGTTGTGCGGAGGGCTCCTGGGCTCGCCGCGGCTGTAGTGTTTAACCTTGAGCACGCATCACGCGCTGTGAGCTCTGGCACCCGTCTCTTGCGCTGCAGGGTGACGCCTGGGTGACTTTTAGTGTCCTAAAACCCCCCAAAGGTCTTGCAGCGCCATCCACGTTGTTTGTGGCGTCAAATGCAAAGGAAATGCTGAAGGATCTTCTTAGCAGCAGGCAGGGCTGGGGGACACCTCTGCGCCCGTGGTCTCCGGCGGGGGGAGATCTGGTGACAAGCTGGGGTTTGGCTCATGCTCCCCGCTTTGGGCGTGGGTTCCCGGCCAGGGTGCGGGCACAGCCCAGGGTTGTGGCTGCTGCCAGAGGTGGGGGAGGGCGCGGAGCAGCTCGCCGGAGCGTGGCGGGCAGGGCAGGGGGCGAGCAGCTCGCCGAGAGCGCCTGGAGCAGGAGCTGGGGCTGGGGCCTCGCCCCTGCGGCTCACACGGAGCTGCTGGTGGGCAAGCCGGAGGAGAGTGTGGGGAGGGGATCGTCATGGGACGTGCCAGGCCTCTGGGATGCTCTTTTATTCTCATTAAAGGAAAAAAAAAAGATTAGGTTTCAAGTCGGTGCTGTCCCATTAATAAACCAAGTTTGTCTTTAGCAGGCAGCAAGACCTGATTTAAAAAGGAATGGAGATAGATGACCTATTTTAAGCACTCAAGTTGGAAAATATCGACCTGGCTGCCTGCAGGCTGCGAGCAGCAGGGCCGGCTGTGCGAGCTGCGCCGTGCTGTGCTGTGCCGAAAACCTGTCTGGGGTGTCCAGGGGCCAGGCTGGCTCAGGATGCCCCGGGTTGCAAACCGTGGTGGCTGCTTCAAACCTGCCGCGGTACTGCTGGCCCCGGCCCAGCCGCCTCCTCGCTGGCTCACAGCACCCAAAGCGCTGACTCCTTTTCCACGGCTGGTTATCCCCAGGATTTCATTAAGTCTCCCTAATTGCCTTTCCGGGCAGCACGGCAGCCAGCACACCTCTGCCGAGGCGCGGCGCGGGTTTGTGTCGCAAGAGCCGCGGTGCTGTGCTGCGCCCGCTCGGTGCCGCGGCCTCGGAGGGAGCCAGGAGCACCGGGGGGGCGCAGGGGGTGCTCCCCACTGCTGCCTTTGGGCTCAGCCCCTGGTGCAGCAGGGCTTTTTGGTGCTGTGCCATCCCTGAGGATGCCAGCCCTGGTACAGTTTGGCTTCCTGGGGCTGCAGCTGGATGAGGGTTCGGTGCTGCTCACCAGCCCCGCGCGGGGCAGCTGCGCCCTCTCCACTCCTGAGCGTCCTGCACGGGCGGGCGCCTCGGGGAGCGATGGCTCAGCACGGCTGGAAGGGCTGAGCAAGGGGAAAATCTGAGCTGGGAGCTGGAGAGCAACTCTGGTGGCCAGGCTCTCTCCAGGGAAAGGGGTGGAAACCCGGCTTGTGAGTCATCTGAAAGTGGCCAAAATGAAGCGCTGCTGACCGCAGGGAGCGATCCTGCTGTCACCCTGCGCTGGGACCCGGCCGGCGCCTGGACACCCGGTGTGGCAGGAGGGAGCGGGGGCGGTGAGCTGCGCCGAGGTCCTGCACTGATCCTGCCGGAGCAGCCCCACGGTGCTGGGGTCCCCGGGCAGGTGACGAGGTGGCTCCCGGTGCTGCTGCAGGTTCCCAGCCAGCCGGGTGGCCCTTGGGCTTGGCAGCTCCTCCCTGCCCCGCCACCGGCCCGCGGCGAGGGAGGGGAAGCTCTGCCTTAAAATAACCACCATGGGAGACACCCCTGGGGCAGTGCCGCAGAGCTGGTGCGGGGCACCCCGGGGCGCAGGTGTGGGGTGCTCGCAGCGGCCGTGCCCATTGCCCCGGCGGCAACAGAGGGGCCCTTGATGGGGCTGAGCGCGTGGGGCAGCTCCCGGGGGCGGGTGGGAAGGGGCCTGGTGGCTCTGGGGACAATCGCGCTATTGTGGCACATAGTGGGCCATTTTTCTCCTGTGCGAGGCCGAGGCGGGTTGGGGGGGGGGGGGGCGGGCAGTGGCTGTGGTGCCAGCGCTTTCGGGGTGAAGCGTGGTCCCCGCTGGGGCTGGCGGTGACTGGTGTGGTCCCAGCGGGGCACCGATGTCCCCAGAAGGGGTGGGTGGCAGCTGCGGGGCGAGCTTCGCGGGCAGGAGGGGAGGTCCAGGAGGGGAGGTGGGATGGGGGGTGTGCTCTGCGGGCTGCAGGACAGCGTTGGCTGCTCGGAACCTCAGGAAAATGCCGTCAGCACCCGGTGCCACGGCCGGCCCGAGCTGTGACCCCAGAGCCGTGTCCCCCCTGCTGCCTCTTGTCCTCCCCGCGGCTGTTGGGAGGCTCCAGTCGCTGCCTGGCTTTAGCAGCTGGCACGAGGTGCGGGAGCTGGCGCTTCCCCTGCGCATCTCCCTCGGTTTTTTTGCTTCCAGGAGCCTCCGGAGCAGCCCGGGTGCTGCCCGGCCCCGTGCTCCCTCCCCAGCCTTAATGTTGGGCCTGGTCCCCGTGCAGCACCCAAGCACGGTGCCGCGGGGTCCCCTGTGGGTGCGAGGGGTGTAGGGACGTGGCCGTCCCCTCCCCGGGCCCCCGGCCCCGCGTGGGGCAGGGGCTGGAAGTCGCCGGCAGCTGCCCCTGACCTCGCTGGGTAGGATTTTCCGCCGCGGTGCCGTGGACAAACGGGAGCGGAGCGCAAGGTGCCTCTCAGAGCCACCGGAGGAAATGGCTCATTGTTAGCCCTGCTGAAAAAAAGACCCGAAAAATTACAATAATGAGGCCAGCTTCTATTTGAGGGTTTCCATGGGAAAAACAGGAAATGGAATCCTGTTACTTTTCTAGGGCTTGCTGCCGATAACGCCGTTTTTAGGACAGGGCAGAGAATGAGGAGGAGGAGCTGGGGACGGAGGCAGCCCCACCAGCGAGCCCTCTTCCCCCCCTTCCTTCCTCTCGGGCCTGAGCCCTCGTCCCCCTCCTCGCAGCCGCTTTCCCCTCCAGCACCATGAATTGAAGCCTTGCTGAGCGCGTTGCTGAGCCCCTGAGCATCCCCCGGCCTTGCAGGCCCACCCGTGCTGGGGCTGGAGGTGGTGCCCGGAGTCCCCGCAGAGCTCGGCGCGTGTGAGCTTGGCAGGGCTGAGCTCCGCGTCCTGCCCTGCGCTCGTGACGTGGTGCCGTGAGCGGAGGCAGCACGTGAGCCCGCAGGCTTCGCGCAGATGCTGGCGTCAGCACCCACGTCCTTGCCGCCAGCCCGGGGGGATCCTGCCCCCAGAAACCCAGCCGTGGTGGTGCAGTGGTGGGGACCCCCGTAGGGCCGGGCTCCCCCAGTGCCTGCTGAACCCCATGGCTGGAGAGCTGCAGCGGGCACCCGGGGCTGGGGACTTTGGGAAAAGGGAGAGGGCTCTCCAGCCACCTCCCCAAATTTCTCCTAATGCTGTGCCGCAGCCCCAGTGCCCCGGCCGGGCGAGCTGGAGCCCTGCGGCTTCGGGACACAAAGGGCAAGAAAGCCCAGCAGGGCACGGGGGGGGCCGGCAGGGAGCTGAGCACGGTGGTGCTGTGGGCGGGAGGGAAGGGAGCCAAGCGGCACCCGGCGCGGGCTGGCGGCGGGGCTGCGAAGGAGCCGCTGTCAAGATAAAAGTTTGTGTTGGGAAGGAACCAGGCGATTTCCTTCCCCGCGTTAACACCCAGGCTGGAGAGGGAGGAATGGCAGACGTCCCGGTCGCCGCTTCTCGAGCGGCTTCGCGGCACCGTTTGTCTTTGGCGCTTGGCATCCCCTGGGCAGCACCACCCCTGCCCGGCTGCTTCGGTGGGGAAATGCGGGTGGTGGGGTCCCGGTGTCGGGAGGGGGGGAGCCCTGGGGGGGCTGCAGCCGCCCATGCTGACAGGTCTCTGACCCCCAGCAGAGCCTGGCCCTGTCCTTGGTGTCGTGCCGGCGCCCCGGGCGGTGCCGTGGTTCGAGCCGTGCCCTTGGCAGCGCCGGGCGCCTCGGGCAAGGGTTGGGTGCCCGCAGCCCAGCACCTCCCGCGGCCCCGTCTGCGCCATCCCCAGCGTGAGCTGGGCCAAGGGCTGGGAGCCCCAAATCTGTGCTTGAGGGGCTCCTGGCGGCTGCCCCTGGTTCCCCTGTGAGAGCTGGTCGGTGCGCCTCAGCGTGGCGATGCTCGGTCCCTAGGGGGGTGTTTGGGTGCCGCTGCCAGCCGAGCGTCTGTGAAGGCAGCAGGAAAAGGGGGGGCTGTCTAAGGAGCAACTGCTTGGATGGTCAGAGCAAACCCACGCATGACCCTGCCCGTCCCCGGCGCTCCTGTCCTGCCCAGGACCACCGCGGTGCGTCCCCGCTGGGGGTGTCGCCGTCACCCCGGTGGTTCTGGCTCCTGCTGCTGGGGGGCGTTGGGGAAGGGGCGTCCCAGGGGCGGGGGCACGCGCCGGCTGTGTGCAAACAAAGCAGCACGCCCCCAAATCCCCGCTGAGCTGCAAAGCTCCTCAGCCCCTGTTTGGGTTAAAGAGAATTAAAAAGCTTTCTCCTGCGGGGCGTTAATCTGGGAGGCTGGGGCACGGCCGCGCCGGTCGGCTGGCTGCTCCCAGGCGCTGTCACCTGGGGGGTCACACTGCCACCACCACCTGGCCCCCCCGGCCCTCTGCCAGCACATCCCTGGGCCAGGACCCGCCGCCATCCCCACTGGAGCAGCTCTGGGGTCCCCTTGCTGTCTCCCCACGTGCCGGCAGCACCATGGGGCTGGCCTGGGCTGAAGGTGCAGGGGTGGGACCTGGGTCCCCCTCCCTGGGCCCGGCTGCAGGTGGGAGCAGGGAAACACCGCCATGTAAGGGCTAAAAATCAGCTATTGCCTCAACACAGCTTTCTCTTCCCCGAAAATCCTATTAAAACCTCATTTTTCTGACCCTAATCTCAGCTCGCTGTTCAGGAGGGATTAGTGTTTGCCCTCTCCCCCCCGGCCCCGTGTGCTCCTGCGCTGTGCTGGCTCCGGGCTGGGGAAACCTCTGCTGGTGCCGGAGGAGGGGGCTTGAAGGGGTCCCGCGCACAGTGGTGGTGGTGGCAGGGCCGGCAGCTGGCCGTCCCCCTGGTCCCCCTGGTCCCTCTGTCCTCTGTTCTTGCCCGGGTGTGATGTTATCCTCGCAGCCTGCCAAGGGCTGGTGATGCTCCTGCTGGCAGGGACCCAGGGCCGCAGCTGGGATCGGGGGGGGGGTCAGCGTGGGGCTGCGGTGCCACCCCCAGCTGGGACACCTCAGGGACGTGAGCTGGGCTCCTCGGGGCTCCCGTGTGCCTCAGCTTCCCAGCAGCTCGCCCGTGCTCCCTGCTCGGCCCTGGAGGATGCGAGGCTGCAGGAGCGAGCGGAGGGCAGTGCGAGCAAACCCCGGGCGGCGCGGAGCAGCGGGCAGGGAGCGGTGCCGGCAGAGGGCCCTGCTGGCCGCTGGCAGCGTGGGTGCGCACGCGTGGGCGCTCGCCCGTTGCCTGCCCCGGCGTGCCGGCGGCGGCGGTGCATGCCGGGAGCGCGCCGCGTTCCCCCTTGCTCCCGTTTGGCTGTCTATTTAGGACACTCCTGTGCAAAACACAAGTATTTTGGAAGGCGTCCAGGCGCGCTCGCATTCCTCGGGGTGGAATCTGCCCCCGCGAACGCCGCCTGACCTTTCCCAGTTTGGGCTGCGGGAACAATACTGGGGGGGCCCGACCTCCGCTCAGCCCGCTGCGCCCAGCGCGCCCCAGGGCGAGCGGCCCCCCCCCGGCTCCCCAGCGGCACAGTGCGGGGTCAGCGCCCGCCTGCGTGCTCGGTGCTGCCAGGGAAGGCGTGAGCAGAGGTGGCAGGATCAGATCCCCTCTCCGTGCTGTCCCCGGGGCAGCCGGCACAGCTCCAGGTGCCGATGTGCATGGGGGAGGGAGCGGCCCCCGCTTTGGCCTCGTTGCTTTCCAAGGTGCAGACACCGGGAGCGCGCAGAGGCTGTAGAATGCCCCTGTCCTGCGTTGGTGCTGAGCATCAAGGGCTGCGTGGCCGAACAGGGCCATGCATGGGTGCCAGGGAGCGGTGCTGGGTGAGGGGCTCAGCCTGCGCTCCCCAGCGGGCCCCCAGCGTGCGGGGGTCGCACAGCGCCGTGGCTGCCCAGGGACCGGGCAGCTCCGGCTGGGGCCAGCCCCCAGCCCCAAGCTCCAATTTTTCCCCCTTTTTGCGTGGTTTCAGCAGGCGGCTGGGAAGCAAAGCGCCTCCCCCCCCCGGCCGCTGCTTGGCACCGACAGCTGCGTCAGCCCCGGCTCGCTCCGCCGGCTCGGCGGCTCTGCCTGTCGGGGCAGGCCAGGCAGATCGGCAGGCTGCCTGTCCCCGGGCTGCAGGCGGGGGCCGGGGCAGCCCCCCGGGGTGGCTCCCATGGGACACCCCTGGCACACGCGCCGGGTGACGTGGGGGTGGCCGCGGGGGAGTGCCCAGGGGCCAGGGGAGGAAAGGCAGTGATGGATTCGTGTCCCACGTCTCCACGTCCCCTTCTCTCCCCAGGGCGCTGGCGCAGAGGCACCGGGATGGTGCCAGGGGGTGTGCTGGGGGCGTGCGGTCGGGTCTCTGGGGACACGGCTGCTGCTGGGCCCATCGAGCAGCCCCGGGAGGGGCTCGGGGCAGGCACCGGGACTGTTTTGGGACAAGGCTGTGGCGCTTTGGCCAGGGTCGGTGCTGGGGCCGTGCCGAATGCCGTGGTGCTGCTGGCGCGTGGGGGTTCACGTGGCGTTGTGCCCTGGGCACCGTCCCCTCACTGGTGTCCGGAACCAGCTGGGCCGGTGGCCATGGGAAGTGGCCACGTGGCATCGGTCCCACCGTGGTCGTGGTGCAGGGGGGCCGAGGAGAGGAGGGGGCCGTGGCCTGGGGCTGCAATCCCAGCAATGCCCGGCATTTCCCCGGCGCGGCCGCACGTGCCTCCCCCCGGCCTCCAGCGCGGCAGGAATGCGGCACGGGAGCCCTCGTGCGGGGCTGTCCCAGCTGGGGCCGCAGCGGCTGCCCCCCGAGACGTGCCCGGGGCCCCTGCAGGGATGCTGAGCTCCAGGTCCCTGTCCCTGGGTGCTCCCGCTCCTTCCTCCCGGTCCTTCCTCCTCCTCCTCTGCACCCCATGGACCAGCCTGGGCTCCCCTGGGTGCCGCCGTTGTCTTTGTTCTTCCCCCCTTTGGGTGCTGTGGTGTGGATGGCTCTGGGGGATGCGCAGCGGGGTGGGCTGGGGAAGGGGAATTCATCGTTCACCCACAGCTGTGGGAGCCCCCCCGGCGCACCCGGGGGTGTGCATGGTTTGCCATCCGTGCCTGGCTGTCCGGGGGCTCTGAGCTGGGGATTAAATCATGGGGGCTGGTGGCCTGTGGGGAACAGGGACCGGCTGCCCTGGTGCCGGGGCGCTGGGGGCAGCGGAGGAGCTGGGGGGCTCTGGTTGGGCTCCTGGTGGGGAACGTCCTTGGAGAACCCTCCCTTTGCCACCGCCACCGGGGGGCTGCACCAGTCCCTGGGGGCTGCGAGAGCAGAGCGTGGGGCTGGGACATGTCCCTGCTGCGGGGGCTCCGCTGGGTCCCGTGCTCAGAGAGGAGTTGGGGGGGGGCTTTGGGACCCCCGGCTTCTTCCCCTGGGCTCCCCATTGCAGAGCCCCTCGCAGGGGTGCGCCGGCCGCTGTCAGCCCCGTCCCGGCATCGCCCGGTGCCCCGCGGCAGGCGAGCGGAGGAAGGAAGGAAGGGGCTGGGAGGAGGGAGAGGAGGAAGCGGGGAGGGTCGGATGCTGCCCGGGGTGATGGAGGAAGAAGGGGGCGGTTAAAAAACAAAACGAAAAACAAAACTAAAAAAAAAAAAAAAGGAAAAAAGGGAAAGTGTGTGTGAAGCAAAACTTCAGGCCGGGAGGGGGGGGGGTGACGGGGCTGGGAACGCTGAGCGCCGCGAGCAGCTGGAGCCGGAGCCCTCCAGTGGGGTTGGGGCGTGCGGCCGCCCGCCTCCCCCCGCCTGTCCCCCCCCCGTCCTCCGCTGTGCACGGTGGGGGCCGTGCTGCTGGCGGGGGAGAGCCGCCAGCACGCCGTGAGAGCCGCCGTGATGCGGCCGGTCCCCGCCATCCCTCCGCCAGGGCCGGCGGTGAGGAGGGGAGCCGTGGCTCTGCCGGCCACCGGCTGCTCCCACGGCTGAGAGCCCGCTCTGCTTCGCCCCGCCGCCCACATCTCGTGCCCATCCCGCGGCCGCATGGTGGAAGAGAGCTCGGGAAGAGGGGAGCGGGGGTCCCGGCGGGCTCTGCGGGGCCCCCCGCCGGCCCCCAGCCCCGTGGCGGTGGTGGGCAAGGCACTGTGGAGCGTGGAGCGTGCCGGCAAGGGCTGGCGGTGCGAGCGCCCCGTCGGCGTGGACTGCAGCTCGCCCGAGCCCCGCTGCATCTGGCTGAGCAGCCTGCGCCGGCATGCCGCCGCCCCCGAGCCCCGCTGGCCCCCGGGACCCCGGCCCCGTTGCGCGCCCCCTCGCACCGCCAAGGGCCGCAGGGTGAGAACCGCGCGCGGGAGTCGCTGCTTGGCTGGGGGGGAAGGAGGTGGGGGGCTGCAGGATGCTGGTGGGGCTGGGCAGGGGTGGCCTGGGGCTGTGATCCCTCTGCTCTGTCCCCTGCTGGGGCTGGGGGCTCGGGGAGCCACGGCTGGGGGGCCGGGCTCGTGCCCCGCTGCGGGGGGGGGGGCTCCGAGGCTGGGCTGTGCGCGGGGGTTTTGCTCGCTGTGCCTGGGAGGGGGACGCATCCTGCCCACCCCGAGGGCTCTGGGGGACGTGGGGAGAACGCTCCTTTGTTCTGCAGGAGCTGAACACTGCCGGGGGCTACCTACCCACGGGGGACACGACGTGGCACAAGGACCCAGTGCCGGTGCCGGGGGCGAGGGAGCGGGGGGGGTACCGGGGCCGCCTGTCCCCGGGAGGTGCCGGCCGGCACCGCGTCAGGGCGGGCAGCGTGCCCGGTGCCCGGCTCCACGGCCGATTGTTGGGATGAGCCCCGGCGCGCGGCCCTGCCACAGCAGCGCTGGGGCGGCTTTGTGGGGTTTAGCGCTGGGGTTTAGCGCCGGGGCCGTGTCCGGCTGCTGGCGCGGGGCAGGGGAGGCTCAGCGGGGCTCAGGGGCGGCTTGTGCAAAGTTGAAGGCAGTGCCTGACGGGGGGGCAGAGCCCCCCTCCCTCTGCGGGGCTGGAGGTTTTGGGGAGCCGGGCTAATGAGCAGGACGCAGCTGCTCAGAGCGCACGAGAAACCTCGGGCTGCGGTTAAAATAAAGCCCAAAAGCAGGAGATCGCTGGCTCCCCGCGGGGAGAGGGGACGGGGCACCAGGGGCAAATGGCTGGGATGACAATTCGGGTGTCGGCCCCTCGCTGGGGCTTTGCTGTCCCCCAGGGGAGCTGCAGGAACCCGCGGGGCCGTGGGCTGCCTGGGGGATGTCCGAGCACACGGCTGGGGCTTTGCGGCCTGGAAAGCTCCGAGCTAGGGCGGGCAAAGAGGAAAACTGAGGCACGGTGAGCTGAGACTGGTGCGGGATAGTTCGCCGTGCCTGTCTCCTCACAGGGGTCTCTGTGGGGTCTCGTCTGGGTCTTTGCAGCGGGTGACTTCCCGCGCCAGGCTAGCTCAGGCCAGGGGGACGAAGCGGAGCTGGGGACTGAGGGGGAAGCCCCCCCTGACGGGGCCTGGGGGGCTGTAGAAGTCCTACAGGGGACTGGCGATCAGGGCGAAGGGAACACGGTGTGCTCCCGCCCGGCGTCCCCCTGTCCTTGGCAGCAGGGTCAGGGTGCTGGGTCCCTGCGCAGTCCCTCCTCCAGCACGAGGTCGGGACCTTGGGATGGAAGCAGCCGGGGGGGGGTTGTTTGCAATGCAAGGATCTCCCCCAGCTCCTCTGCAAGGTTGGGTTCAGGCTCGTGGGACCAGCTCCGGGTGATGGGCACTGGGCTGGGGTCACCTCTGGGCACCGGCCGCAGCACCTTCTCGCCTGGGGTCCTCAGCGCTTTCCGTGGTGGGTTTGCAGGGGGGGTCTGGGACCCAGTTGAGCATCCACAGCTGCGGGAAGAAACCCTTCTGTCCGCCCCGTGTCCCCTCCCGGTGCCAGCAGCTGGCAGCGAGCAGGATGCTAATGGGGCGGCTCAGCCTGTTGGGGAGGGGGAGAGGTGGGGGGGGGTCCCGGGGGCCTGCTGGGCAGCTGGTGCTGGTGCTAAGTGCTTGGTAATGGGCAACCCGGACCTGGGGACGTGTCCCTGTGTCACGGGCACACTGGAGCCATGGCCACGGCTCCGACATGCCCGTGACACAGGGACAGGTCCCCGTCCCCGCGGGTCGGTGCCGCCGCTGGTGTCTGCACTGCTCCTGCCCTCTCCGAGGCTTGTCGGTGCTGGTTAAAATCAGCGGGGCACATTCAGCTGTCAGCTTAAAAATAATCCAGCGAGCCGGCGGCCGACACAATGGAGGGCGCAGATGGGGACGGGCGTCGTGTCGCGGTGTGCGGGGCCTGGGGTCCCTGCGGGAGCCTGGGGTGCTGGTTCTGGTCATGTTTTGGGTCCCCACGGCGCAGGGAGGACTTGGGGTCCTGGGGGCGCATAGGGCTGGGGGCATTGCCGTGCTCCACTCCGGTGCTGGGGTTTTCTGGCTCCCCGGTGCCAGGGTTTGGAGCATCACAGCTCTCTACCTCCTGGGGTTTCTGCGGGGTCTGCAAGTGCTCAAAGCCGCCCTCATCTCCCTGCTGCTGCCAGAGGAGGCGAAGCCTCCGAGCTTCCCCGCGTCTCTCCATGCAAGTCGCTGCCCCCAAACAGAGCTGCCGGGGGGGGCGTGGGGGCCAGGAGAGGGGCTGTGCTGGGGAGATGCCACACGGGAGCCCTTGGCTGGGGCCTGCGGGGCTGCGGCCGTGCCCTCCCCTGCCCCTGGAGGGATGGGACCCCCCCGGCCCCCCAGCCTGGACGGGTGCCGCAGCCAGGAGTGCACGGGACACGGGGCACAGGGGGTGCAGGGAGCCCTGCTGAGCCGATCGGGCAGCAAAAGGGCCGGCTCAGCACAGGCGCAGACAAAGGCTTTTTGTGCCTCGTCCCTTTGTGCGTCCCTCTTCCCCTCCCCGCCTGGTTTTTGCCTCGTCTCTCCCTCATTCATCACCCTGCTGGCTACTGCTGCCCTCCCTCTGGGGGGGGAGATGTCGTCTGAATTTTAACACTCCTGGGGGAGAATCCGGTGGCTGCTCGGGCCTGGGCACCGCTGCGTGAGCGGAGCTGCCAGTGGGGACGGATCCGGCCCCGGGGGCTGGGTGACCGCAGCCGCAGCCGGGGGTCTGCTGGCGGAGCCCCCCGCTGCAGATGTGCGGTGCGGAGCCAGGCGTGCGGTGTGCAGCCAGGTGTGCAGCCAGGTGTGCAGCCAGGTGTGCAGCCAGGTGTGCAGCCATGTCCCCTCTGCAAACCTGGGGTTTCTGACCTCTTGGGCCCTCTTGGGCCCCGTCTGCTGCTCCTGGTGTGCGGGTGCCGCCGGCAGGTTTATCTGGCGGCAGCTCTTTCCCCAGCCTGCGGCGGGGTGGCAGGGGGTTATCTCGCAGGCACAGCCTGATCAAATATTCCCTGCTTCGTGCGCCTGGCTGGGCATGGAGGTGACAGGACGCGCCTGAGGGGGGGGACTCGAGGAAGGCCGCGTGGCCGCGCTCCGTGTCCCTGCGGTCCCTGTTTCGAGGCCGGGGGATTTGCATTGCAGGCGCTCGCATGGGGCAGGGGCAGCACGGGGCCGTTTTTCTGCCACGAAGGAGCCCCCGGACACAGCTTCGTAGCAGAAAGCCCTGCGGAGAGCACCTCCCGGCACCGTGCGTCGCCGCCTTGCTCCGGCAGCTGGGGCCCGTGCAGGAAGGCAGCGCGGCAGCGCTGGCCCCGAGCTGGGGTTGGCTCCAGGAAGCGTCCCCTGCCAGCGCCCCAGCCCTGCCAGCTCCCTGCCCTTCCTCGGCCGTGGCCCTTTGCCCGCCGCCTCCCGGGAGGCCTCTTTCCGGCTTGCCCCAGGGCGCTCCTGGTTGTCACCAGTAATCGGAAGGGGACCTTTTGTCCCCGCAGCTCCGGCTCCCCTGGCCATGCACCCCCCCGGCTGCCCCCCTTCTGCAGCTTCTCCTCCGTCTGCTCTGTCCTGGGTCCAGTCCAGACCCAAGGCACGGCTCGTTCCAGGTCCCCCCCCCCCTTTTTTTTCCCTTTCCACGTGCCTTCTTCCAAAACATCCCTCACAAGGAGGCTCTGGGGATGCCTTTGGGGTGGGCTCTGGGAGCTGTCGTTTGCTGCAGCAGGGCTGGAAGTCGGGAGGGATCTCCTGGGAGCCGGGGGGCTTTTCAGCAGACCCCGGGGCCGAGGGCCGTGGTGCTGAGCTGGGGCCGGCTGCCCGCACTCACCCTGCTGCATGTGACACCTCCCCCTTGTCCCCACAGCCGACGCCGGGCCGCAGAGATGGGGCGTCCCCGAACGACAACGCGCCCCCGGAGGGGCCCTTCCCCTGGGGGGGCCCGAAGACGGTGGTGCTGCGGAAGAGCACGCAGGGGGGGTTCGGCTTCACCCTCCGCCACTTCATCGTCTACCCCCCCGAGTCGGCGGTGCACTCCCCGGCCAAGGTAGGGCTGGGGCTGGGGGCGGGGGGACCCCGGTCTGGGGTCTGCTGGAGAGGGGGACCTGGGGGCTCAGAGGGGCTGGGGGACGGCCAGCTGGTGCAGGATGCTTGTCTGTTATCTGGGGGCATGGGGGGATTCGAGGAGCCATGGAGCGGGCCATCCATTGCCCGCCTTGTCTGGGTGCCCCCACCCATGGGTGGCCCTGAGATGGGGGAGCCGCGGAGCTGCTGGGAGCCGCATTCTGAGCAAGCAGCGAGTGGGCAGCGCCTCCAGGGACGTCCCGGAGCCTTTCTGGCTGGGGACACGGCCGTCTGTGGGAACGGAGACGGTGCCTCAGCACCAAGCAGCAGCCCCAAGGCTCAGACAGCCCTGGGAACAGCAGGGAAAGACGATGTTGAGCCCCTGGCATGACTGCTGGCTGCAGCACACATCCTGCCCCGGACCCCGCGGGCAGGGAGTGGGGACGTCGCAGCAGGACATGGCTCAAGCCAAAGGAAAGCGCACGTGGCCACCTGGGAGCCCAGGAGCTGGCTTTTCAGAGGGTGCTGGACCAACCCTGCGGAGATGCAGCCCTGCAGCAGAAACTGGGGCTCCTGCGGGCGCTGGGACCGGCAGAAGCGAGGTGAGGGCGACGTGCCGGTCCCCGGTGGGACGTGCCTGCAGCGCAGGGCTGGGCGGCAAGCTCAGGGTTTCACAACGTGCTGCCTGTCAGCTGGAGGCGTTGGGCTGGATCTGCCCTGGGAGCCAGGCAGCAGCTTCCCGGCTCCCCTGCAGCCCTGCTGCTGCGCCGCTGGGGCGAGCGACCCGAGGATTTCTCAACCCCTGCACCCTGCGAGCCGCCGGCTTTTGGGAAGCCCCCCGGGCTACGCCTGTCTTGCTCCTGCAAGCTCCCAGAGGAAGCTGCTCCTGTCTTGCAAGCCTGGATTTGGCCTGGTCCTTTGGTCCCCCCGTGCTCTGAGGGCAGGGGTGGGGACGTCCCCTCTCTGTCTGCGCCCAGGGGGTGAGCAGGAGGCGTCTGGCTGGGGAGCCCCCTCTGCTCAGGGCCACCTCCACAAAACCAGCCCAAATCCCTCCTGCTTCCTCTGCCTTGCTGGCTGAGCCCGCCCTCTCCCTCCTGGATTTTGGGGCTGGGCACTGGGCAGCCCCCTGCCTTCAGGGGGCTTTGCTCATCCCCACCCACCAGCAGCACGTTGTTCCTCTGGGACGGATGCGAGGGGACCCCAAGCACCCACCCGGCAGCTTCCTGCGTGAGCCGTGCCCTCGGCACGTGAAGGTGACCGGCCAGCTCTCCTGCCACGGCAGCTCCGAGTCTCCTGGGGTGTGACGTCCCCCCCTCAGCCTCGTGCACACAAAGGGGACGCGTCCGGCAGCCGCACGGCCCAGTGCTCGCTGCCCTCTGCCAGCAGACAGGGAAATGCTGTGGGAAGTGAATCACGGGGTGGGGAGAACCAAGTCGCCCGTGGTCCTGCTGCCAAAGCCGGGTCCCGGTGTCCCCAAGTGGCAGCACTTTTCCCCGGCTCCCGCTTCTGCTCCCCTCAGCCCTTCATGCCTGCCCTTCCCTGCCCGTGCCAGGAGCGTGGACCTGAGCCGCCTGCGGCACTGCGGCGCTGCCAAGGGATGTCGTGGGCACGGCCCAACCCCGCTGCGAGCCCGCGGCGCTGCTGCCCCTCCTTGGACCTGCACGACTCGAGGGCACCCTCCAGGAGCTAAGGGCAGATTCTGCCCCGCAGTGCTGGGCGCAGGACGGAGCGCGTGGTGCTGCCCGGCGTGGCATCGGCACGGCAGGGCCGGGAAGGGACCGGCAGAGACCCGCAAGGGACGGATGCTTTTGGGAAGGAGCTGGGAATCGCTCCCGGCACCCGGTCTGAGCCAAACCCGGCACTTCCGAGCTGGCAGCGCAGGGCGCGGCGCGGCTGGCTCGGCACCCATGGGTGCCGGCGGGCGGCCAGGTCTGGGGGCTGAGTTTCGGTGGCGCTGACTCAGCAGGGAGGGGGGTGGCAGCTCCGCATTCCTAGCACTCCAGCACCGCCGCGTCCACGTCAGCGCCTTTCCGGGGAGCGGGGCTGCCTGGGGGCCGGGCTGGGCGCTGGGGCGAGTTTGTGCCTCCTGGGTCCCCCGAAGGTCCCTCGGCAGCCCCGTGGTTTGGTATCGGCACCGTGGCAGCTGCTCGGTGCACAGGCAGCGGTGCGATGGTGTCCCACGTGCCGGGTGTGTGCAGGGGCTGCGGGACATGGCTTTTCCTTCCCTTTGTGCAATGGGGAGGTCCCCGAGCCCCCTCCTCCTCACCAGGAGCATCCCCTCCTCACATTGCGGGGGAGACTTGGCCCTTCCCAGTGCCCCAGAGGGCCGTGCCCATCCTGGGCACACCGGGGCTGTGCCCCACTGCCCTGCAAAGGAGCTGGTGCTGGCAAAGCCTCTTGCCTGGAGACGAGGCAGTGCTTCGCTCTGGCGATGGCAGGATCAGGTGCTTGCAGGGTGAGAAACCCCCTTCCAGGCACCTGGCTCCATCCTCAGGACCTGCTTGTGGGGCTGAGCAGCCCAGGGGGCAGCCGGCTCCACAGCGGGGCTGGGGGCTTGGTGGGATGGGGGCCTGCACCCTGTGCCCTGCCCAGGCTGAGCACCTTGGCTCCCCTGTGGCTGGGAGGGGAGGGCCGGGACCCCCCCGGTACCCCTCCTGCAATGCAGCAGAGCATGGCCCAGGCTGCCTGTGGCAGAGCTGTCCCTGCCGGGGGGCTGTGCCCCAGGGGCACTGCAGTGGTGTGGTGTGGGTGCCTGTGCACCCCTCTGGCCTTCCACCCCGGGGGCTCATGCTCTCCCCGGGGAGGCTCAGGGGCCCCAGAGAAGGACAAGTCCCACTGCCCATGCAGGCACAGCAAATTCACACTCCCTGCCCCAAAACCGGCCCCTTCCCCAGCAGCTTGGTGCCCCAGGGCCAGATCCTGCTCTCGGCTGCCACCGGGCTGCGCTGACGGCCCTGCGGGATCCGGTGTCAGGAGTTAATTTTACCCTGGCTACGCAGCCTGGGGCGGCAGAGGGCAGAGGGACGGACGGACGTGCGGGTCCGCGAGGGGCTTTGTGGGGTGCCGCCGAGCTGTTCTGGCTGGGGGAATCCAACCCCACCTCCCCATCCTGTCCCCTCCCGGTCCCCCTGTGGTGTCCGTCCTGGCCCAGCCACCAAATGAGTGTTTTTCTCTTCTCTTGGCAGGAGGAGGAGAATGGGAACCGAGCAGGTGAGCGCCGCCACTGCGCGGGGGCTGTGGGTGTCAGAGGGCTCGTGGGGGTCGGAGTCGGGGCTTTGGCCGGGTCGTGGTCAGCCGTCTCCGCTGGTCGGTGGCCACGGTGCTGGTGGCACAGCCCCAAATGGAGGCAGGCAGAGAAGCAGCACAGTGGCAGCTTGGGGACACGCGGAGAGGCAGGTGGGCGCAGTGCCCCCCTGGGGGGTTCGCTGTGCCGCAGGGGCTGTCCCAAATCCAGGGAGCTGGGCATGGGTCAGCACCCGCACCCGGGGCGCACGGCTGGGCTGAGTTCGGGTGTCTGGGGACAGGGACGTGGCCTCTCTCCCCTGGGGGCTGACGGTGATGGGAGAGAATGTGAAGGCGTCAGAACGCATCGACGCGCTGGCGGGCTGACGAGGCACCGCGGGGCCGGGCGGGCTGGGGTGCTGAGACCCAGCGCTGGGTGCCCATGGGGACCGGGGGGACACCGGCCTCGCTGTGGGGGAGGGGGGGGTCCCCAGGGAATTCAGCATCCCGCATCAGCACCGTGTCCCCACCGCCCTTCCCCTGCCTGCCAGCACCAGCCCGAGCCACCTGCCCACCACCTGCCCGCCGAGCGCTCGCAGCGGGGGACGTCCCCTGCCGTAGCAAAGCACCGCAGCCGCTGTAGTGCCAAGGAGGAGTTGTGGCTGCTTTGGGGGCAAGGGGAGCTCAGGGGACCCGCAGAGGGGTCTCCCCCACGCAGGACCTGTGTTTCGCAGGTTTCGCGGGCTCAGCGGGGCAGAGGAGGGACGGCAACGGGCCAAGCGTGCAAAAGCCTGGCAGGGCCGGGGGCGTGCGCAGGTGTGCACGTGTGTGCGGGGTGCCTGCCTTGCTCCTCGCGGGGGGCTGGACCTGGCCGTGCCGATGGCTCCCTGACCTTCTGTCCCCTGGGAGCAGGTCCCCCCCGGAGCCGCCTGGAGCCCATGGACACCATCTTCGTGAAGAACGTGCGGGAGGACGGGCCGGCGCACCAGGCCGGGCTGCGCACCGGTGAGCGGGGGCACGCCACGGGTGCCGCTGGGTGGCAGAGCCAGGGAGGCTCAGAGCTGCTGGTGGGATGGGCACAAAGCTCTGCCTCGTCTGCCAGGGCTTTTGGGGCTCGTTTTGGACCTTTTCTTGCATTCCCTCTTTTCCCCCCTTTCTTGCTACTGCCTGTTGTCATCCCTGGGTGGAGATGCCCTGAGCAGTGCTGGGGTCCCCACGGCTCCCCTTGTCACACGGGACCAGGTTCTGCCCCTGACCAAAGCCCCGGACATGTCCAGTCCCTGCTGTGAGGGGACAGCCAGGCGTCCCCACCTCCCGCACGCTCGGGGTGACAATCTCTTTCCCCCCCTCTGCAGGGGACCGGCTGGTCAAGGTGAACGGGGAGAGCATCATTGGGAAAACCTACTCGCAAGTCATCGCCCTGATCCAGAACAGGTGAGTCCCCTTCGCAGGGGGCTGGCACGGGGCTGGGAGGAGCACGGGGCTGGGCAGAGCCCGAGAGGTGACGTGGAGGGGACACGTCGCAGCAGGCACCGTCCCCGGGTGTCCCTGGGGCTGGCGGAGCCGTGACTCACTCGGTGCAGCGGGGGAACGGGGACCGGCAGCAGCGCGCCGTGACCGGTGCCTCTCCCGTGGGGACGGGGACATTTGTCCCCTCGCGGGACGAGGATGCTGCGGCTGCTCTGCATTGCTGGGACTTGGTGTGAGGTGCTGGCAGGACGAGCCCCATCGGCAAGGCTGGGGCAGGCGAAGGCGCCGCGGGGACCCGGCTGCGCGCACGGTCTCACCCATGGGGGCAGGCGGCCCGCGGCCCTGGCCGTCCTGACCCCTCGCCCCCTCTCTCCTCAGTGACGATGTGCTGGAGCTCTCCATCATGCCCAAGGACGAGGACATCCTCCAGCTGGTGAGTCCCCCCGCTCGGCTGAGCCCTTTGCCCCCGGCTGCCCCCAGCCCGGCTCAGGGTCCCGGTGGCACCGGCGCTGAGTCGGGCGCAGATCCCGGAGCCAGGCGGTGAAATTCCTCCTGCCCCTGCTGTTTGCCGGGCGGGTGCCAGGGACTGGTTTGGTTTCCAGGGCTCAGGTTCCCCGGCGTGGCCTTCCCGGGGTGTGCCGGCATTCCTGCGGTGTGCGGCTGGGGGGCGGCTGTCCTCCCCGCCCCGCGGCAGCCGGCAGAACCCCGAGCAGCCCCGCGGGGAGAGCCAGGAAGGGAGGAAATGTGCAGGCAGGCCGGGAGAGGGGCTGCTCTCCCTGCCTGTGCCCATCCTGGTTTTTTTTGGGGGGGCCAAGTGCCCCCGATCACACTGGTGCCTGGGGGACACTTGGGGACAGGGCCCCTGCGAGGGTCAGCGGATGCAGAAATGGCGGCACTGGGGGGCTCAGGGGCAGAAGGGCTGGGGAATGTGCCCCCTGTTTTTTGGGGGGCATCCTCAGGCGTAGCTGCAGGGCTGGGTGCTCTGGGTTTTAGGGTCTGGCTCATCCTCAGAGCCCCCCAAGCAGCTCCAGCGGCGGTGAGCCGCTGACCCCAGAGGGTGGCTGGAGCCCAGGGGGCTGGGGGAGGTTGGTGGGCGCCTCTCCTGGGGTCTGCTAGCGCCAGGACCTGCCGCTGGTGTCCTCGCCGGTGTCCTTGAGCAGTGGCACGGTCCCCAGAGGGATGGGGGGGGGGTCTTGCAGCCTGGGGGGGCTCTCACATCTGTGCCTTCCCCGGGCCCTGAGGTTTCCCAGGGCGTGGAGTCAGAGGCGCCTGTGAAAAGCGAGAAGGGAAAGCCAGGGCTCGGGGACGGGCCAGCCCGTGCGTCCCGGGGTATTTTGGGAAGCAGGAAGGGGGGGGCGGCCGGGCGCTGCGTGGCGGCGGGGAGAGCGGAAGGGGCTGGCGGCGGCGCTGCTCGGCCCGGGGGGGGGGGGGGGGCCTGTGGGAGAGCAGGACCGGGGGGCTGCAGCCCGCCCTGCCCAGCCTGAGCCGATGGTAACGAGGAGAGAGCGTCCCTGCGGGGTCCTGCCCAGGGGTGGGAGCGGGGTTTGTGGCCGCGGTCCCCCCCCACCCTGACCCCCTCTGTCCTCCCGCAGGCGTACTCGCAGGATGCCTACCTGAAGGGCAACGAGCCGTACTCCGGCGGGGCGCAGAGTATCCCCGAGCCCCCTCCCATCTGCTACCCACGCAAGACGTACCCCTTCCAGGCGCGGGGCGCTGAGCCGCCCCTAGGCCAGCCTCCGGACCCCCGCGCCCACCGCCCCGCCGGCCCCTCGTCCCCGCTCAGCACGGCCGCGCTCGCCGGCGCCCGCAGCGAGGCGGGTGGCAGCCCCGCACACCGCCCCGAGGAACCGCAGCCCGGGGGCCCCCCGCAGCGCCCCGCCGTGCCCCACGGGCGCCCCGGCTCCTTCTCCCGAAGCGGCTGCCCCAGCTCCAGCGCATCCTCTCTGCCCGAGCGTTACGGGGTCCCCCCCGCCGCCTCCTCCTGCTACGGGGGCCCCAAGCACCTGGCGGAGCACCGGACTCATTGCGGCTTCAAGGAGGGCGGCGGGGGCCCGCGGGTGCCGGGCCGGCAGGAGTGCCAGCAAGCTCTGTCCCGCTGGTTCTGCAGCCAGGAGCCGCGGCGCAGCACCTCGGAGGAGCGCCGATACGCCATGCCGCCCCGCTACCGCAGCGTGTCCCAGGACCGGCTCGGGGGCTCGGCGGCCCCCCGGGGCTGGCCGCACAGCGCCTCGCACGACACCCTGCTGCAGCCCGCCCGCGAGGGCTGGGCGCACCGAGCCCGCTCCGACCACGGCCTGGGCCGCTGCGGGCGCTCCATGGAGGCGCTGGAGCCCGGCGCCCTGCTCTCCCCTCGCCTCGACCGCTCCGCGTGGCCGCCCGAGCGGCTCTGCCGAGCCACGGCCGCGGGGCCGCCTGGCACGCACGGCTCCTTCACGCCCCCCTCCTCCTCCTCCTCCGCCTCGCGGGAGCCGGCAGCCCCCGTGCAGAAGCACCCGTCGCAGCCCAACCTACAGAGCGTGGACGATTCGGGCTACATCGGCTACCGGAGCTACAGCCCCTCCTTCCAGCGCCGCACCGGGCTGCTGCACGCCCTCTCCTTCCGTGACCCAGCCTTCGGTGGCCTCCCAACCTTCAGCATCACGCAGCGGCCGGCCGCCACGGCAGCCCTGTTCCCGGAGAGGGCAGCCCCCGTTGCCCCCCTGCCTGCTGGCCCCACTCACCCCGGCCCCCCGCTGGCCCCCGAAGCCCCCCAGGAGCAGCGGCTGGAGAGCAGCCGGGTGCCCGAGCAGCACGAGGACCGGAGGGAGGAGGTGGTCCTGCGTCAGAAGCCACCCACGGGCCGCAAGGTGCCACCCCCCCTGCGGCAGATGAACTTTGTGTTCCCCGATGGGGTGAAGGAAACGGACATTTGCGACCCGCCAGCAGCCAGCAGCAGGGGGGAGAGGCCGGCAGCCGAGCGGCCGGGCCGGCGCGTGGCCCCCTTGGCGGCCCCCGAGGACTCTCTGGCATCCATCCCCTTCATCGGTGAGTCCGGCAGCTCGTCTCTGTTGGCCCTGCTCCAGGATGGGCAGTTCAGTGAGTGCCCCACGGCAGGGAGGGCACCGTGGGGGGCCTGGTCCCAACGTGGGGTCCCCAGGGCAGGGTGCGGTGGGGGTCAGGGTTGCGGTGCGAGGGTCTGGGTGCAGCGGGGGCTTCTGGCTTTGCTGGGGGTGCAAACCCGCCACCTGCCATAGGGGCCAGGGGCTCCCAGCGTAGGCTTTCCTGTCCCATCCTGCCCTAAGCCCTCCTGCCACCTCCCACCCCTCTCCCGCAGACGAGCCCACGAGCCCCAGCATCGACCTGAAGGCCAAGCACGTCCCTGCCTCCTCCGTCGTCTCCAGTGCCATGAACTCTGCGCCCGCCGTTGCCACCAGCCCCTCCTCGCCCACCTTCGCCTTTGCCCTGAGCCGGCACTACTCGCAGGACTGCAGTAAGTGGGGACGGGACGGGGACAACCCCCGGACCTGGAGCTGGGCTGGCAGGGGCAGATGGGCTCACTGGGGCCGGGGGCTGCAGCTCTGCCCCCTTCACCCCCTCGGGACACCTTCGGCACCTGCCCGAGCCCTGCAAAGCCCCGTGACCGTGTGCTTTGTCCTCCTCCCCCTCGCAGGCAGCATCAAGGCCGGCCGCCGCTCTTCCTACCTCCTGGCCATCACCACCGAGCGCTCCAAGTCATGCGACGATGGTCTGAACACATTTCGGGACGAGGGGAAGATCCTCAGGTAGGGCTGGCTCCTGTCGCCCGGCCGCCACGCGGGCGCCGTCCCTTCCCCGACGTGACCCCGCTCACGGGGCTGCTCTCTCCGCAGGAGGATGCCCAGCCGGGTCCCCAGCCTCCGCATGCTGAGGAGCTTCTTCACCGACGGGGTGAGTGCAGGCGGCCGGGGCTGGCGGTGCCGGTGGCACGGAGCCGGGGGGTGGCAGGGCCAGGCACAGCCGATGCCAGCACCCATGACCCCGCGCTCCGTCTCGCCCCTGCAGTCTCTGGACAGCCTCGGTACGTCCGAAGACACCCGCTCCAAAAGGCACTCCACCTCTGACCTCTCGGACGTCACGTTCAGCGACGTGAGGAAGGAGGGCTGGCTCCACTACAAGCAGATCCTCACCAAAAAGGGGAAGGTACGCGGGGACCCCCGGCCCGGCCAGCGGCACGGGGCCCGCGGGCAGCTCTGACGGCCGGGCCCGGCTCCTTCTCCCCGCAGAAAGTCGGTGGAGGCATCCGGCAGTGGAAGCGCGTCTTCGCCGTGCTGCGCACCCACTCGCTGTACCTGTGCAAGGACAGGCGGGAGGCAGTGACCTGCGGCCCGGCCCCAGGTGAGGAGGAGCAGCCGATCAGCATCCGAGCGTGCCTGGTGGACATTTCCTACAGCGAGACCAAGAGGAAGCACGTCTTCCGGCTGACGACCGCTGACTTCTGTGAATATCTCTTTCAGGCAGAGGATCGGGAAGACATGCTGGCCTGGATCAAAGTCATCAGGGAGAACAGCAAGGCCGAGGGCGAGGTGAGAGCCACATGGGGCTCCCGGCTGCCTCTGGCTCTCCCGGCACTAACCGCCTCGGCTCTCTCCGGCTCTTTGCCTTGTGCTGCTTCCCCAGGCCACGGCCAGCCCGTGCTCGGCCGGGCAGCGTGGGGCTCGCCTGTCCTGCGCGCCGCGCCGTGCTCCCAGGGGTGCACGGGGGCTGCCGGGCACCGCGGCATCCAAGAAGAGCGCGGCTCCGTCGGCTTGGCCAGGCAGGGTGCGCCGAGGTGCTCGGCACAGGCGGCGCAGCTCTCGGAGCATCGCGGCGGCTCGGCCAGGCAGGGGCTGTGCCAGAGCTGCTGGTTGCGCTTGGTAGTGCAGCAGCAGAGGAGCGCGCGTGGCTTGGCTGGAGCCCCGTCCGTGGTGCATCAGCACCCTGGGGCGCGTTGGTGTCGCTGTGGCTGCGGGTGAGACCTGCAGGGAGCTCCCTGCCTGTGCCGGACACGGTCCCCGTGGTGCTGCCTGTCCTCAGGGCTGGCGCAGGGTCCGGGCTGAGCCCTTGCTGCGGTCTGTGCAGTGGTTGCTCGGGTCTGAGAAGGGAGAGCTGCTCCCGGGGCCGCGGGCTCCACCGGAGGGGCTGCGCAGGGCTGGATGTGCCGGGCTGGGCTGGTGTGCACCATCTCCCTGTGGTGCCGCGATGGCCTCGGTTGGTCTCAGCGTTGATGCCGGGATTGTGGCACGGCTCCGGCCCTGGGGGGTGCGTTGAGCTCGGAGCGGTTTCTGGTTCGCTGCGGCACAGCCCCGTTCGGGGGGCGCAGGGCTGGCAGCGCCGGCGCAGGGAAGGTGCTGCCGGGTTGGAGTACTTGGAGTTGTCTGGCTGCCCGCTGGGGCCAGGACCCTGCAGGGAACACCCTGCAGGGAAGGGTGCATGGCTTTGGGCACCGTGGGGTGCAGTTCGTGTGTCTGGTTCAGGCAGGTGGCGGTGTACGTGCTGCAGAGGGCTGGACTTGAGCCTCTGGGGCTGGCTTGGAGTCCCTGTGCTGCTCGCGTACGGTGTGCCATGGCGAGGAGCGCCGGAGGCCTCTGCGGGGCAGCGAGTGCTGCCGGGCACCAGTTGTTGTGGGGCACCAGGGCTCGGGTCCTGCCCTCACCCCGGCTTATGGCTGGCAGGCGCTGGAGGTGCCTCTCGGCGAGGAGCGCTGGAGGCAGGCGCGGGCTGCGCCTTGGCCCCGTGTGGCATCTGGGAGAGCGTGGACTTACCCAGGGCCTCTGGAGAACGCGCTGCTCAAGCTCCCCCTTCCCCTCTTGTCTCTGCCTCCCCAGGACCCCGGTTTTGCCAGCCAAGCGCTTATCAACAAGAAGCTAAACGACTACCGGAAAGTGAGGTATGGACCCCGGGGCTGCGGGGCGCGAGCGGGGCACCCTGCCCACCCCTGGACGCCCCAGGGAGCAGTGGGCACTGAGCAAAACCAGTGCCACCCGCAGTGGGGCAGCACCCCCACGTCCCAGCTGCGCCAGGCTTTGCTTGGGGTTCAAGAAGGGCCTGATTCGGGCAAGCTCCGAGCAAGGGGTTAAAAGGGCTCGGAGCTCCCACGGCACTGGCTCAGCCCTGTGATCCCCCAGAATGGGGTGCTGCCCTGTGGGGTCAGTGCCAAAGGGCAGGAAGGGCCCCGTGAGCACCCATGGGGCCGGGGCAGGACCCTGGGCAGGCTGGCAGATACCGGGCCTTGCGGGGGGGTTTGGTGGGGGCCCATCCACGGTGCTCGGTCCCGGCTGTGCCTCCCTGACCCTGCTCTCCTCACAGCCCGGCGGGTGCCAAGCCCGACTCCTCGCCCAAGGGCTCCCGTGGGCTGGGGATCAGAGCCGAGTTCCTAAAGCAGACGGGAACCAGCGCACCCCGGTCCCCGAGGCAGGATGCGGCCGTAATGAAAGGTAGGTGCCCCCCTGCGGCACGGGGAGCTCCGGCACAGCAAACCTGCGCGCCTCGCCGGGAGGGGTGCCCGCACGCTCACCCCCGCAGCGCAGCAGGGATGCTCTTGCTGGTCGTCCGTCCTGACTCTTAACAAATAATCCCGTGGTTGTTTTTCGCCCAGATGAGAGCAGCTCCCAGAAAGCCCCTTGGGGCATCAACATCATGAAGAAGAACAAGAAATCTGCCCCCCGCGCCTTTGGCGTGAGGCTGGAGGACTGCCAGCCTGCCCCGGACAACAAGGTAGAGCGCATGGTGGTGCCTCGGCCAGGGGCAGCCCCGGGGACCCCACACAGCCCCGCACCTCCCTCACCGCTCCCTGTCCCCGCAGAATGTGCCCCTGATCGTCGAAGCCTGCTGCAAGGTGGTGGAGGACCGCGGCCTGGAGTACATGGGCATCTACCGCGTGCCCGGGAACAACGCCGTGGTGTCCAGCCTGCAGGAGCAGCTCAACAAGGGAGCCACCGAGATCAACCTGCAGGACGAGGTGAGGCCCCCCCACGGCCCCGTCCCTGTGCCCCCGGGGTGCTCCTGGGGCTGTTCTCCTGGTCCCTGTCCCCGTCGCGTCCCCGTCTCCATGCCGTGACCATCCCCGGGGTGGCAGGGCCGCCTAGTGGATGCTGTCTGCAGCGTGGGCGGCAGCTCGGGGCCACGTTTGTCTCTTTGCATCTCATGGCACAGTGGTGGCACCGGCCTTTCCCTGCTGGGTGCGGGGTGGGGACAACACTCCTGCCGTCCTCATGGCTGTGGTGGCCTTGGCTGGTTTCCCTCTTGGCGTTGGTGGCCCTGGGCTGGGGACTTTATCCTGCTGGTGCCTGGGTTTGCCCTGGTGCCGTCCCGCTGAGCAGCCCCTTCTCTCCCCGCAGCGGTGGCAGGACCTGAACGTCATCAGCAGTCTGTTGAAATCCTTCTTCCGAAAGCTGCCCGAGCCGCTCTTCACTGACGGTGAGTCCCGCACCCCGGCCGTGGCACCTCCCCGCTGCGCCCATCGGCCCCGGTCCCTGTCCCTTCCCTGCCCCTCCATGTCCTGTCCTTCTGGGACACCCCCACCCTCTGATCAGTGCACCCAGGGGTCCCTGGCCCCAAGGGGCGTCCCTGCTTCCCCTGGTCCTGACCCCTGTCCCTTTCAGATAAGTACAATGACTTCATCGAGGCCAACCGGATAGAGGATGCCAGTGAGAGGATGAGGACGTTGCGGAAGCTGGTAGGGAGACGGGGCAGGGCCTTGCTGTCGGCAGCGGGGGGCACCGGCCGCTTGTGGGGCGAGCAGAGGGGTGACCCTGTGCCTCCCACAGATCCGGGACCTGCCAGGTCACTACTACGAGACGCTCAAGTTCCTGGTGGGCCACCTGAAGACCATTGCGGACCACTCGGAGAAGAACAAGGTACTGTTCCCTGCCCGGCCTCAAGCCCCCCAGCTGGGGCTGAGCCGCAGCTCCCGGTGGGGTGGGAAGGGAGATGGCACCCGGGGGGGCGGCCACAGGCAGGCACCAACCCCAGCTCTGGTTGCAGATGGAGCCCCGAAACCTGGCCCTGGTGTTCGGCCCCACGCTGGTGCGGACGTCCGAGGACAACATGACCGACATGGTGACGCACATGCCCGACCGCTACAAAATCGTGGAGACCCTCATCCAGCACGTAGGTGGCGTCGGCACGACCTCATTGTCAGCGGGGCTGGAGGGGGGGCTGCTGATCCCCGCGATTTGGGGCTGGGAGCTGCCTGGGGGGAGGCACGTCAGGGTGGGGGACTGCTGCACCCCGGGGCTGCCTGGCTGGGCCCTAACCCCTCTGCCATCTCCCTCTGCAGTCAGACTGGTTCTTCAGCGACAAGGAGGACAAGGGCGAGAAGGTGAGTCCAGGCCGGGCCCGGAGGCGGGGGCAGAGCGGGGTAGAGCCCTGGCACAGACCCGGTGGCCATCAGCAGCCCCCTGACCGAGCGTCCTGTCCCTTTGCAGACCCCCGTGGACGAGAAGGAGGCGCAGTCTGTGCCCAACATCGAGTACCTGCTGCCCAACATCGGCAGGACCGCGGCGCCCGGCGATGCCTCAGGTGAGGAGCAGTGCCTGGGGCAGGGTCCCCCTGGTCCTGGCACTGGGGCACCCCAGTTGCCTCTGGCCACTCCGTCCCCACGCTCACACCGCCACAGGCAGCTGGCCGGGCTCTCCATGGCTGCAGCTCTGTGCCAGAGCTTGATGTGCCCGTGCCCTCCTTGTTGGGATGCGGGGACACCCATGGGTGCTGGCAGAGCCCCCTCCCTGCCCTCTCCTGTCGCCCCTGCTCCGGTGGCTGCTCATCCCCTGCGACCCGGCCGAGTGGCACCTGGGCCACGACCGCTGCGGGGCCCCTGCCCGTGCCCCCCCTGTTCTGCTCACGCTGCCAGCCCAGAGACCGGGAGACTTTGACGTTCGACTGATTTCTTATGTTCTTTCCTTGAACTTCTCTGTGCTGTCCTCTTCCTCCTCCTCCTCCTCCTCTTCCTCCTCCAGCGGACCTCCTCGAGAGCTAGAGCGGGTACAGTGTTGATCCTGGGTGCATTGCTCACGCACTAATTCCTCCGGGTGACCACGAGAGAGCGGGAGCAGGAGGGGCGGGGGGGGGGGGGGGGGTCTGTCCTGCCCAGCCACTGTCCCCAGGGCTCCCCAGCATCGGGGGGCTCCCGGGCCCCAGTAGAGCCCAAACTCCTTCAACCCTGGTTCTCCCCCCTCTTTGGTGGGTCCCTGTGGTGTCTCTGGGGCTGGTGCTGGCACACCCCGGCAGGGGCCGGTGCCAAGTGCCCCGGGACCCAAATGCCGGGCTCTGGGGTTCCCCATTCCCTGGGGAGGGCTCAGCACCTTTCTGCCTCCCCCTCTCTCGTCGTCAGCAGCTTCTAACCCCATCCTGGGCTGGGGCCTGCAGGGTGGGAGAGGGTGTCTGTTGTGCTGTCCTTGTCCTTCGAGCCAGGCTGCCTGTCACCCCCCACGTCCCCACCTGTCCCCTAACCCACTGGGGGGCGCAGGGCAGCCCCACGGCCTGTCCGAGCCCCCCCCCCTGCTCAGCCCATCACTGCATTTGCCCCGTCGCAGCCCCCAGCGCTGGTATTGAAGCTGCTCCCCATGTCCCATGCTGGTGACGTGGTGGTGGCAGGGCCGTGCCCCAGTCCTGTCTGTGCCCCATGGCCACGGGAGGGTTGGGGTCCTGCGGCCGTGCTCTTGGCAGCGCGAACTGTGTGTGTCTGCCTGTGTGCCCCCCCCTCGCCCCCGCTCCGTACCTCGGAGCTCTGCGGTGACCAGCGCTGCAGCGGGCGAGCGGTGCCGGGGTCCCCATGTAGGACCAGAGCCTGCCCATGCTCCAGCTCCTTCCTGCAGCCTCCCAAACCCGCTCAGCACCAGCACCCCTGCATGGGGCTGGCTGGGCCGATGGCTCCAGTGTGTCCCCGTCCCCAGTCTGGGGGAGCAGAGCAGCGTCCCCGGCTCTGCCCACTGAACCCCCGCCCCAGCATGCGCCCACCCTGCCGGGGCCTCGCTAACCCCCTTCTCTTCTCTCTGCCTTACAGACTCGACCCACAGCGGCTCTGCCAAACTGAAGGTGAGAGGGGTCCCGGGCTGGGGCCAGAGGGAGCGGGGTAATGCCCCCACCACAGCTGGGAACCCCGGCTGCGGGGACGGGGTCCATAGCCTGTCCCTAAGTCGTGGCACCCCTGTCCTTCCAGGGCACGTGGCCGTCGCGCAAGGAGCCGTCGCACCGAGAGCTCCTCGCCATCCCCTTCATCTCAGCCGTCAACCGCAAGAGGAAGAAGCGGCGAGAGGCCGAGGGCTTCAGCAGCAGCACCGATGACGACGTGGAGCACAGGGACACCAAGGGCCAGGAGCAGGAGGATGAGGAGGCCACGGCTGCCACGCCGGGGCCTGGCAAAGCTCCCCACGGCCCTGGCACTGAGCTGGCAGCCCCCAGCCCGGCGGGGCCGGAGCAGGAGAGCGCCTTGGAGCCCGGGGGCAGTGGGGCCGAGCCGGCGCCGGACGCCCGCTCCATCGTGTCGGGCTACTCCACCCTGTCCACCATCGACCGCAGCCTGTGCTCCGAGGTGCAGTCGGTGGCCGAGAGCCGCGGAGAGGAGGCGGACGACGAGCGCAGCGAATTCAGCCACGTGGAGACGGACACGGAGAGCCGGGAGGGTGCTCGGGCCAGGCTGGGGCAGGTGGAGGGGGGCGCAGGGGGCGAGGACAAGGTGCCCCCCGGGCGCCCCTCCTTCAACTCCCACCGCCTCATCCAGTGCGACACGCTGGCCCGCAGGAAGCTGGGGCGGCCCCGGCCGGCCGGTGAGACCCCGGTGCCTGCCGGGGAGGGCCAGGGTGGCTGGGCCCCCCCTGGGCGGCCCTCGCTGCGGGAGCAGCTCCGGCAGCGCCTGCGCGCCTCGGCAGACGACATGGGGGTCCGCCTGCGCCGAGCCCACTCCCCGGAGACGCGCCGCAAGAAGAGCAGCTGGCGCCGGCACACCGTGGTGGTGCCCGGCGGCCTCAAGGACCTCAACTTCAACGAGTGGAAGGAGCCGCGGGGGGGCCTCGACGTCCCCCCAGGGCCCTGCCGTGACAAGGACTCGGGGCTCAGCAGCCTGGAGTCCACCAAAGCCCGGCCCACGGCGCCCAGCCCGGCCCAGCCCGGTGGTGCCACCAAAGCACCCAGCACCAAGAGCCCCCCGGGCAGCCCTGGCCCCCCAGCTCCCGGCCCTGTGCCCCCCCTGCGCTTTCCCCAGTGTCTCTGACCTCCTGGAAGGCCCCCCCGGGGCTGCCGGCTCCCCCCCCCTCCAGCTGGGGGACAGTGTTTAATTTAAGGACTCGCATATGTTCTTGTATTTAATTGTGCTCCTGGCAAACTGCTTTTATTTAACGGCCTCCCTCGCGACGCCTCTCCGTGGCTCCGGTGCAGCGGGTGGGCCAGGAGGGACGAAGCCACCTTGTCACTGGGGCCCTGCAGGGTCCTGCACTGCAGCCTGGCCCCATCCCACGGTGGGGGGGTGCATGAGCCCAGTGTCCCCCCCACCCCATCCCCTGCTCCCCCAGGCTGCGAGGTCCCTGCCCCCCGGCAGTGCCGGCCCTGGGGCTGCCCAGCTGTGGCGGCGCGAAGTGCGGGCGCTTCCCGGGGTGCTGCGGCTGCGGCTGCCCCCGCCGGAGCCCTCCCCTCCTGCCCCCCCCCGACAGCCTCGGGGAGGGGACCCGGGGACTCGGTGCCCTCGCACTGTCCTGTGCCTGGACACGGCGCGTGTGGGGCCGCAGGGTTTGGGTGATGGCGGTCTTGGGGTTCCCATCTGGGTGTGATGGCCCCCGCGGGATGTGGCGGTGACGCGGCCTGGCTGGGGTCTTGCAGGAGCGGTGTTACACGAGGGGCTTGCTCAGAGCAGCACCGTGCCATGGGGACGGGGCACAAGGTGTGTCCCAGCCCCTGTCGGACCCAGCAGCCCCCAAAGCCCTTGCTCACCCTTCTAACCCCCCCCCCCCGCCACCGTCCCCATCTCCCCAGGCTTCCCGTCCCGGCCCGAAGCACTTTAGGAAGGGGGTGATGTGCTGCCACCTCGGGGGGCACGGCTCGGCTGGGGGACGTGGGGACATGGGGAGCACAGACACGCGTGTGCCAGGGCCCGGCAGCTGCCCCTGGGGCTGGGGGGGGGGGCATCAAGTCAAGTCACTGTCACTGTTACACGTCGTTCTCATACGTTATGCAAATATTTGCTGTAAAGTTCCCCCCCCCCTTTTTTTTTTTTTTTGTAAATAGTGTCTCTAAATGTGTAACATATTACAAAGGATTTATAAGGATTTTGTAAGAAGTTTTGCTCAGCTGAAAGGCCAGCCCCGACCACACAAAGCGCTGGACCACTGTTGACTTTTTAAACCCTTCTGCATGTGTACCCCTGGCGTGTTGTACGAGTCGGTATATGCGAAACTGCAAAAAACCAACCAGCCCCAACAAAAAAAACCACCCTGCTTTGGAAACTGTCCTCCTACGAGTCCCGGTCTATATAGTGGAAATAAACTGGTTATTCGAGGAGAGTTTCCTGCTGTTATTGCTGCGCCTTCCAGCTCGTGGACCCCGTTTCCTCCATGCTGCAGCCCCCAGGCACTGGTCCTGATCCTGGGGAGGGCTCAGGGCAGGGGGGGGTCCCAACCCTCCCGCCCCAGCACCGGCACTGCAGCACGGACACAAGAGACCAGGCCTGCGGGGAAAAAGTGCCATAGAGAAAAGAAAGTATTTTATTAAAGCCAGACACTCTGATAGAAAAGAAAAGTAGTAAAGGGAAAAGAAAAATAAAAAGCAACCCTTTGTCATCGGAGTTTGCAAGTTACAATGGTCACGTTTCGCACAGAACTACCCATGGCATCCATACAGAGATACAGAGACTACGCTACAGCCGGCCCGGCCGCGGCGAGGCCAGCCCGCGCCCTGCCCGGCCCCGCCGCCGCCCCGGCGAGTCCTTGGTTTTGTTTTTGTTTTCTTAAATTTTAAAACAGTTCACAAGAAAATTCATGCTAAGAGACACACGACATTGTAGAAACCCCAAAACAGCCTCTAAAGAGTATTAGGAATCTTTTTTTTTTTTTTTTTTTTTGTCCTTTTAAAAGTTGTAACCTTTTCTTAAACAACATTCAGACGAGTAAAGCGGGGTGCGCATGCAGCGGGCGCCTCCAGACACATGCACGATGCAGGCAGCGCTTGTTTTTTTTTGTCTTTTTTTTTTTTCCTTTTTTTTTTTGGTCATTTTTGCAACTTTTTTTTTTTTTTGTCTCTTTTCAGTTTAAATCAGAATCAAGCAGATTTTTTTTTTTTTTTGTTCTCTTGCTTCAGCAAAAGCACCAGGCTCGGTGCTCACACACAGTTTGCATGATGCCATGAAATGACGGACGCACACGCACGCACACACGCAGAGACACGCTCACATAGAAAACCAGCCTGGTGG